>NW_026990069.1:0-40211 GCF_036417665.1 Passer domesticus | reverse complement strand
AATGGCCTCTCTTTGCGGCAACTCGTCCTGGTTGAGCCAGGCCACCCTAGCTAGAATTTCCAAATTTTGCTGGAGTTCTCCAAAACTCAAGTGGTCAGAATCTAGAACAATCCAGATCCTTAGACCCCCAAATGCCAGCCTTCATCTGATGCCCAGAGCCTGGAAAAAATGACTTCTTTTTCCCCTGGAAAATGGCCTCTCCTTGCGGCCACGCGGCTAGGTCGACCATGGCCATCCAAGACAGAAATTTCCAAATTTTGCTGGATTTCTCCAGAACTCAAGTGGTCAGAATCTAGGCCAATGCAAGTGCTAAGAGCCCCAAACGCCAGCTTTCATCTGATGTCTAGAGCCTGGGCAAATGACTTCTTTTTCCCTTGGAAACTGGCCTCTCTTTGCGGCCAATCGCCCTGCCCGACCCTGCCCACCCAAGACAGAAATTTCCAAATTTTGCTGGATTTCTCCAAAACTCAAGTGGTCAGAATCTAGGTCCCAGCAAGTGGTCAGAGCCTCAAACACCAGGTTTCATCTGATGCCCACACCCTGGGCAAATGACTTCTTTTTCCCCACAAAACTTGCCTCTCTTTGCGGCCACTCGCCCTGCTTACCCTGTCCACCCAAGCTAGAAAGTTCCAAATTTTGCTGGATTTCTCCAGAACTAAAATGGTCAGAAACCAGGCCAATGCAAGTCCTTAGAGCCCCAAAGGCCAGCTTTCTTTTCATGCCCGGAGCCTGGGCAAATAACTTCTTTGTCCCTTTGAATATGGCGTCTCTTTGCGGCCACTCGTCCTGGCCCACCCTGACCACACAACCTAAAAATTTCCAAATTTTGTTGGATTGCTAGAAAAGTACAGTGGTCAGAAGCTAGATCCCAGCTCGGCCTTATAGCCCCAAACGCCAGCTTTCATCTGATGCCCAGAGCCTGGCCAAATGACTTCTTTTTCCCCTGCAAAATGGTCTCTCTTTGTGGCCACTCGCCCTGCCCGACCATGACCACCCAAGCTAGAAATTTCCAAATTTTGTTGGATTTCTCCAAAACTACAGTGGTCAGAAGCTCGATCCCAGCTCGGCCTTATAGCCCCAAACGCCAGCTTTCATCTGATGCCCAGAGCCTGGCCAAATGATTTCTTTTTCCCCTGCAAAATGGCCTCTCTTTGCGGCCACTCGCCCTGGCCCTCCCTGGCCACCCAAGACAGAAATTTCCAAATTTTGCTGGATTTCTCCAAAACTCAAGTGGTCAGAATCGCGGCCAGTCCAGATCCTTAGAGTCCCAAAGTCCAGCTTTCATCTGATGCCCAGAGCCTGGGCAAATGACTTCATTTTCCCCTGGAAAATGGCCTATTTTCCGGCAACTCGTCCTGGTTGAGCCTGGCCACCCAAGGCAGAAATGTCCAAATTTTCCTGGATTTCTCCAAAACTCAAGTGGTCAGTATCTAGGCCAATGCAAATGCTCAGAGCCCCAAACCCAAGCTTTCATCTGATGCCCAGACCAAGGGGAAATGACTTCTTTTTCCCCTGCAAAATGGTCTCTCTTTGTGGCCACTCGCCCTGCCCGACCCTGACCACCCAAGCTAGAAATTTCCAAATTTTGTTGGATTTCTCCAAAACTACAGTGGTCAGTATCTATGTCCCAGCAAGTGCTCAGAGCCCCCAACGCCAGCTTTCATCTGATGCCCAGAGCCTTGGCAAATGCCTTCTCTTTCTCCTGGAAACTGGCCTCTCTTTGCGGCCGCTGGCCCTACCCGAGCCTGGCCACCCAAGCTAGAAATTTCCAAATTTTGCTGGATTTCTCCAAAACTACAGTGGTCAGAATCTAGGCCAGTGCAAGTCCTTAGAGCCCCAAAGGCCAGCTTCCAACTGATGTCCAGAGCCTGGCCAAATGACTTCTTTTTCCCCTGCAAAATGGTCTCTCTTTGTGGCCACTCGCCCTGCCCGACCCTGGCCACCCAAGCTAGAAATTTCCAAATTTTGCTGGATTTCTCCAAAACTACAGTGGTCAGTATCTCTGTCCCAGCAAGTGCTCAGAGCCCCCAACGCCAGCTTTCATCTGATGCCCAGAGCCTTGGCAAATGCCTTCTCTTTCTCCTCCAAAATGGCCTCTCTTTGCGGCCGCTCGCCCTGCCCGACCTGACCACCCAAGCTAGAAATTTCCAAATTTTCTTGGATTTCTAGAAAACTACAGTGGTCAGAATCTAGGCCAGTGCAAGTCCTTAGAGCCCCAAAGGCCAGCTTTCATCTGATGTCCAGAGCCTGGGCAAATGACTTCTTTTTCCCCTGCAAAATGGCCTCTCTTTGCGGCCACTCGTCCTGGTTGAGCCTGGCCACCCTAGCTAGAATTTCCAAATTTTGCTGGAGTTCTCCAAAACTCAAGTGGTCAGAATCTAGAACAATCCAGATCCTTAGACCCCCAAATGCCAGCCTTCATCTGATGCCCAGAGCCTGGAAAAAATGACTTCTTTTTCCCCTGGAAAATGGCCTCTCCTTGCGGCCACGCGGCTAGGTCGACCATGGCCATCCAAGACAGAAATTTCCAAATTTTGCTGGATTTCTCCAGAACTCAAGTGGTCAGAATCTAGGCCAATGCAAGTGCTAAGAGCCCCAAACGCCAGCTTTCATCTGATGTCTAGAGCCTGGGCAAATGACTTCTTTTTCCCTTGGAAACTGGCCTCTCTTTGCGGCCAATCGCCCTGCCCGACCCTGCCCACCCAAGACAGAAATTTCCAAATTTTGCTGGATTTCTCCAAAACTCAAGTGGTCAGAATCTAGGTCCCAGCAAGTGGTCAGAGCCTCAAACACCAGGTTTCATCTGATGCCCACACCCTGGGCAAATGACTTCTTTTTCCCCACAAAACTTGCCTCTCTTTGCGGCCACTCGCCCTGCTTACCCTGTCCACCCAAGCTAGAAAGTTCCAAATTTTGCTGGATTTCTCCAGAACTAAAATGGTCAGAAACCAGGCCAATGCAAGTCCTTAGAGCCCCAAAGGCCAGCTTTCTTTTCATGCCCGGAGCCTGGGCAAATAACTTCTTTGTCCCTTTGAATATGGCGTCTCTTTGCGGCCACTCGTCCTGGCCCACCCTGACCACACAACCTAAAAATTTCCAAATTTTGTTGGATTGCTAGAAAAGTACAGTGGTCAGAAGCTAGATCCCAGCTCGGCCTTATAGCCCCAAACGCCAGCTTTCATCTGATGCCCAGAGCCTGGCCAAATGACTTCTTTTTCCCCTGCAAAATGGCCTCTCTTTGCGGCCACTTGCCCTGGCCCACCCTGACCACCCAACCTAAAAATTTCCAAATTTTCTTGGATTTCTAGAAAAGTACAGTGGTCAGAAGCTAGATCCCAGCTCGGCTTTATAGCCCCAAACGCCAGCTTTCATCTGATGCCCAGAGCCTGGCAAAAATGACTTCTTTTTCCCCTGCAAAATGGCCTCTCTTTGCAGCCACTCGCCCTGGCCCAACCTGACCACCCAAGCTAGAAATTTCCAAATTTTGTTGGATTTCTCCAAAACTACAGTGGTCAGAAGCTAGATCCCAGCTCGGCCTTATAGCCCCAAACGCCAGCTTTCATCTGATGCCCAGAGCCTGGCCAAATGATTTCTTTTTCCCCTGCAATATGACCTCTCTTTGCGGCCACTCGCCCTGGCCCTCCCTGGCCACCCAAGACAGAAATTTCCAAATTTTGCTGGATTTCTCCAAAACTCAAGTGGTCAGAATCGCGGCCAGTCCAGATCCTTAGAGTCCCAAAGTCCAGCTTTCATCTGATGCCCAGAGCCTGGGCAAATGACTTCATTTTCCCCTGGAAAATGGCCTATTTTCCGGCAACTCGTCCTGGTTGAGCCTGGCCACCCAAGGCAGAAATGTCCAAATTTTCCTGGATTTCTCCAAAACTCAAGTGGTCAGTATCTAGGCCAATGCAAATGCTCAGAGCCCCAAACCCAAGCTTTCATCTGATGCCCAGACCAAGGGGAAATGACTTCTTTTTCCCCTGCAAAATGGTCTCTCTTTGTGGCCACTCGCCCTGCCCGACCCTGACCACCCAAGCTAGAAATTTCCAAATTTTGTTGGATTTCTCCAAAACTACAGTGGTCAGAAGCTCGATCCCAGCTCGGCCTTATAGCCCCAAACGCCAGCTTTCATCTGATGCCCAGAGCCTGGCCAAATGATTTCTTTTTCCCCTGCAAAATGGCCTCTCTTTGCGGCCACTCGCCCTGGCCCTCCCTGGCCACCCAAGACAGAAATTTCCAAATTTTGCTGGATTTCTCCAAAACTCAAGTGGTCAGAATCTAGGTCCCAGCAAGTGGTCAGAGCCTCAAACACCAGGTTTCATCTGATGCCCACACCCTGGGCAAATGACTTCTTTTTCCCCACAAAACTTGCCTCTCTTTGCGGCCACTCGCCCTGCTTACCCTGTCCACCCAAGCTAGAAAGTTCCAAATTTTGCTGGATTTCTCCAGAACTAAAATGGTCAGAAACCAGGCCAATGCAAGTCCTTAGAGCCCCAAAGGCCAGCTTTCTTTTCATGCCCGGAGCCTGGGCAAATAACTTCTTTGTCCCTTTGAATATGGCGTCTCTTTGCGGCCACTCGTCCTGGCCCACCCTGACCACACAACCTAAAAATTTCCAAATTTTGTTGGATTGCTAGAAAAGTACAGTGGTCAGAAGCTAGATCCCAGCTCGGCCTTATAGCCCCAAACGCCAGCTTTCATCTGATGCCCAGAGCCTGGCCAAATGACTTCTTTTTCCCCTGCAAAATGGTCTCTCTTTGTGGCCACTCGCCCTGCCCGACCATGACCACCCAAGCTAGAAATTTCCAAATTTTGTTGGATTTCTCCAAAACTACAGTGGTCAGAAGCTCGATCCCAGCTCGGCCTTATAGCCCCAAACGCCAGCTTTCATCTGATGCCCAGAGCCTGGCCAAATGATTTCTTTTTCCCCTGCAAAATGGCCTCTCTTTGCGGCCACTCGCCCTGGCCCTCCCTGGCCACCCAAGACAGAAATTTCCAAATTTTGCTGGATTTCTCCAAAACTCAAGTGGTCAGAATCGCGGCCAGTCCAGATCCTTAGAGTCCCAAAGTCCAGCTTTCATCTGATGCCCAGAGCCTGGGCAAATGACTTCATTTTCCCCTGGAAAATGGCCTATTTTCCGGCAACTCGTCCTGGTTGAGCCTGGCCACCCAAGGCAGAAATGTCCAAATTTTCCTGGATTTCTCCAAAACTCAAGTGGTCAGTATCTAGGCCAATGCAAATGCTCAGAGCCCCAAACCCAAGCTTTCATCTGATGCCCAGACCAAGGGGAAATGACTTCTTTTTCCCCTGCAAAATGGTCTCTCTTTGTGGCCACTCGCCCTGCCCGACCCTGACCACCCAAGCTAGAAATTTCCAAATTTTGTTGGATTTCTCCAAAACTACAGTGGTCAGAAGCTCGATCCCAGCTCGGCCTTATAGCCCCAAACGCCAGCTTTCATCTGATGCCCAGAGCCTGGCCAAATGATTTCTTTTTCCCCTGCAAAATGGCCTCTCTTTGCGGCCACTCGCCCTGGCCCTCCCTGGCCACCCAAGACAGAAATTTCCAAATTTTGCTGGATTTCTCCAAAACTCAAGTGGTCAGAATCGCGGCCAGTCCAGAACCTTAGAGTCCCAAAGTCCAGCTTTCATCTGATGCCCAGAGCCTGGGCAAATGACTTCATTTTCCCCTGGAAAATGGCCTATTTTCCGGCAACTCGTCCTGGTTGAGCCTGGCCACCCAAGGCAGAAATGTCCAAATTTTCCTGGATTTCTCCAAAACTCAAGTGGTCAGTATCTAGGCCAATGCAAATGCTCAGAGCCCCAAACCCAAGCTTTCATCTGATGCCCAGACCAAGGGGAAATGACTTCTTTTTCCCCTGCAAAATGGTCTCTCTTTGTGGCCACTCGCCCTGCCCGACCCTGACCACCCAAGCTAGAAATTTCCAAATTTTGTTGGATTTCTCCAAAACTACAGTGGTCAGTATCTCTGTCCCAGCAAGTGCTCAGAGCCCCCAACGCCAGCTTTCATCTGATGCCCAGAGCCTTGGCAAATGCCTTCTCTTTCTCCTGGAAACTGGCCTCTCTTTGCGGCCGCTGGCCCTACCCGAGCCTGGCCACCCAAGCTAGAAATTTCCAAATTTTGCTGGATTTCTCCAAAACTACAGTGGTCAGAATCTAGGCCAGTGCAAGTCCTTAGAGCCCCAAAGGCCAGCTTCCAACTGATGTCCAGAGCCTGGCCAAATGACTTCTTTTTCCCCTGCAAAATGGTCTCTCTTTGTGGCCACTCGCCCTGCCCGACCCTGGCCACCCAAGCTAGAAATATCCAAATTTTGCTGGATTTCTCCAAAACTACAGTGGTCAGTATCTCTGTCCCAGCAAGTGCTCAGAGCCCCCAACGCCAGCTTTCATCTGATGCCCAGAGCCTTGGCAAATGCCTTCTCTTTCTCCTCCAAAATGGCCTCTCTTTGCGGCCGCTCGCCCTGCCCGACCTGACCACCCAAGCTAGAAATTTCCAAATTTTCTTGGATTTCTAGAAAACTACAGTGGTCAGAATCTAGGCCAGTGCAAGTCCTTAGAGCCCCAAAGGCCAGCTTTCATCTGATGTCCAGAGCCTGGCCAAATGACTTCTTTTTCCCCTGCAAAATGGCCTCTCTTTGCGGCCACTCGTCCTGGTTGAGCCTGGCCACTCTAGCTAGAATTTCCAAATTTTGCTGGAGTTCTCCAAAACTCAAGTGGTCAGAATCTAGAACAATCCAGATCCTTAGACCCCCAAATGCCAGCCTTCATCTGATGCCCAGAGCCTGGAAAAAATGACTTCTTTTTCCCCTGGAAAATGGCCTCTCCTTGCGGCCACGCGGCTAGGTCGACCATGGCCATCCAAGACAGAAATTTCCAAATTTTGCTGGATTTCTCCAGAACTCAAGTGGTCAGAATCTAGGCCAATGCAAGTGCTAAGAGCCCCAAACGCCAGCTTTCATCTGATGTCTAGAGCCTGGGCAAATGACTTCTTTTTCCCTTGGAAACTGGCCTCTCTTTGCGGCCAATCGCCCTGCCCGACCCTGCCCACCCAAGACAGAAATTTCCAAATTTTGCTGGATTTCTCCAAAACTACAGTGGTCAGAATCTAGGCCAGTGCAAGTCCTTAGAGCCCCAAAGGCCAGCTTCCAACTGATGTCCAGAGCCTGGCCAAATGACTTCTTTTTCCCCTGCAAAATGGTCTCTCTTTGTGGCCACTCGCCCTGCCCGACCCTGGCCACCCAAGCTAGAAATATCCAAATTTTGCTGGATTTCTCCAAAACTACAGTGGTCAGTATCTCTGTCCCAGCAAGTGCTCAGAGCCCCCAACGCCAGCTTTCATCTGATGCCCAGAGCCTTGGCAAATGCCTTCTCTTTCTCCTCCAAAATGGCCTCTCTTTGCGGCCGCTCGCCCTGCCCGACCTGACCACCCAAGCTAGAAATTTCCAAATTTTCTTGGATTTCTAGAAAACTACAGTGGTCAGAATCTAGGCCAGTGCAAGTCCTTAGAGCCCCAAAGGCCAGCTTTCATCTGATGTCCAGAGCCTGGCCAAATGACTTCTTTTTCCCCTGCAAAATGGCCTCTCTTTGCGGCCACTTGCCCTGGCCCACCCTGACCACCCAACATAAAAATTTCCAAATTTTCTTGGATTTCTAGAAAAGTACAGTGGTCAGAAGCTAGATCCCAGCTCGGCTTTATAGCCCCAAACGCCAGCTTTCATCTGATGCCCAGAGCCTGGCAAAAATGACTTCTTTTTCCCCTGCAAAATGGCCTCTCTTTGCAGCCACTCGCCCTGGCCCAACCTGACCACCCAAGCTAGAAATTTCCAAATTTTGTTGGATTTCTCCAAAACTACAGTGGTCAGAAGCTAGATCCCAGCTCGGCCTTATAGCCCCAAACGCCAGCTTTCATCTGATGCCCAGAGCCTGGCCAAATGATTTCTTTTTCCCCTGCAATATGACCTCTCTTTGCGGCCACTCGCCCTGGCCCTCCCTGGCCACCCAAGACAGAAATTTCCAAATTTTGCTGGATTTCTCCAAAACTCAAGTGGTCAGAATCGCGGCCAGTCCAGATCCTTAGAGTCCCAAAGTCCAGCTTTCATCTGATGCCCAGAGCCTGGGCAAATGACTTCATTTTCCCCTGGAAAATGGCCTATTTTCCGGCAACTCGTCCTGGTTGAGCCTGGCCACCCAAGGCAGAAATGTCCAAATTTTCCTGGATTTCTCCAAAACTCAAGTGGTCAGTATCTAGGCCAATGCAAATGCTCAGAGCCCCAAACCCAAGCTTTCATCTGATGCCCAGACCAAGGGGAAATGACTTCTTTTTCCCCTGCAAAATGGTCTCTCTTTGTGGCCACTCGCCCTGCCCGACCCTGACCACCCAAGCTAGAAATTTCCAAATTTTGTTGGATTTCTCCAAAACTACAGTGGTCAGAAGCTCGATCCCAGCTCGGCCTTATAGCCCCAAACGCCAGCTTTCATCTGATGCCCAGAGCCTGGCCAAATGATTTCTTTTTCCCCTGCAAAATGGCCTCTCTTTGCGGCCACTCGCCCTGGCCCTCCCTGGCCACCCAAGACAGAAATTTCCAAATTTTGCTGGATTTCTCCAAAACTCAAGTGGTCAGAATCGCGGCCAGTCCAGAACCTTAGAGTCCCAAAGTCCAGCTTTCATCTGATGCCCAGAGCCTGGGCAAATGACTTCATTTTCCCCTGGAAAATGGCCTATTTTCCGGCAACTCGTCCTGGTTGAGCCTGGCCACCCAAGGCAGAAATGTCCAAATTTTCCTGGATTTCTCCAAAACTCAAGTGGTCAGTATCTAGGCCAATGCAAATGCTCAGAGCCCCAAACCCAAGCTTTCATCTGATGCCCAGACCAAGGGGAAATGACTTCTTTTTCCCCTGCAAAATGGTCTCTCTTTGTGGCCACTCGCCCTGCCCGACCCTGACCACCCAAGCTAGAAATTTCCAAATTTTGTTGGATTTCTCCAAAACTACAGTGGTCAGTATCTATGTCCCAGCAAGTGCTCAGAGCCCCCAACGCCAGCTTTCATCTGATGCCCAGAGCCTTGGCAAATGCCTTCTCTTTCTCCTGGAAACTGGCCTCTCTTTGCGGCCGCTGGCCCTACCCGAGCCTGGCCACCCAAGCTAGAAATTTCCAAATTTTGCTGGATTTCTCCAAAACTACAGTGGTCAGAATCTAGGCCAGTGCAAGTCCTTAGAGCCCCAAAGGCCAGCTTCCAACTGATGTCCAGAGCCTGGCCAAATGACTTCTTTTTCCCCTGCAAAATGGTCTCTCTTTGTGGCCACTCGCCCTGCCCGACCCTGGCCACCCAAGCTAGAAATATCCAAATTTTGCTGGATTTCTCCAAAACTACAGTGGTCAGTATCTCTGTCCCAGCAAGTGCTCAGAGCCCCCAACGCCAGCTTTCATCTGATGCCCAGAGCCTTGGCAAATGCCTTCTCTTTCTCCTCCAAAATGGCCTCTCTTTGCGGCCGCTCGCCCTGCCCGACCTGACCACCCAAGCTAGAAATTTCCAAATTTTCTTGGATTTCTAGAAAACTACAGTGGTCAGAATCTAGGCCAGTGCAAGTCCTTAGAGCCCCAAAGGCCAGCTTTCATCTGATGTCCAGAGCCTGGCCAAATGACTTCTTTTTCCCCTGCAAAATGGCCTCTCTTTGCGGCCACTCGTCCTGGTTGAGCCTGGCCACTCTAGCTAGAATTTCCAAATTTTGCTGGAGTTCTCCAAAACTCAAGTGGTCAGAATCTAGAACAATCCAGATCCTTAGACCCCCAAATGCCAGCCTTCATCTGATGCCCAGAGCCTGGAAAAAATGACTTCTTTTTCCCCTGGAAAATGGCCTCTCCTTGCGGCCACGCGGCTAGGTCGACCATGGCCATCCAAGACAGAAATTTCCAAATTTTGCTGGATTTCTCCAGAACTCAAGTGGTCAGAATCTAGGCCAATGCAAGTGCTAAGAGCCCCAAACGCCAGCTTTCATCTGATGTCTAGAGCCTGGGCAAATGACTTCTTTTTCCCTTGGAAACTGGCCTCTCTTTGCGGCCAATCGCCCTGCCCGACCCTGCCCACCCAAGACAGAAATTTCCAAATTTTGCTGGATTTCTCCAAAACTCAAGTGGTCAGAATCTAGGTCCCAGCAAGTGGTCAGAGCCTCAAACACCAGGTTTCATCTGATGCCCACACCCTGGGCAAATGACTTCTTTTTCCCCACAAAACTTGCCTCTCTTTGCGGCCACTCGCCCTGCTTACCCTGTCCACCCAAGCTAGAAAGTTCCAAATTTTGCTGGATTTCTCCAAAACTAAAATGGTCAGAAACTAGGCCAATGCAAGTCCTTAGAGCCCCAAAGGCCAGCTTTCTTTTCATGCCCGGAGCCTGGGCAAATAACTTCTTTGTCCCTTTGAATATGGCGTCTCTTTGCGGCCACTCGTCCTGGCCCACCCTGACCACACAACCTAAAAATTTCCAAATTTTGTTGGATTGCTAGAAAAGTACAGTGGTCAGAAGCTAGATCCCAGCTCGGCCTTATAGCCCCAAACGCCAGCTTTCATCTGATGCCCAGAGCCTGGCCAAATGACTTCTTTTTCCCCTGCAAAATGGCCTCTCTTTGCGGCCACTTGCCCTGGCCCACCCTGACCACCCAACCTAAAAATTTCCAAATTTTCTTGGATTTCTAGAAAAGTACAGTGGTCAGAAGCTAGATCCCAGCTCGGCTTTATAGCCCCAAACGCCAGCTTTCATCTGATGCCCAGAGCCTGGCAAAAATGACTTCTTTTTCCCCTGCAAAATGGCCTCTCTTTGCAGCCACTCGCCCTGGCCCAACCTGACCACCCAAGCTAGAAATTTCCAAATTTTGTTGGATTTCTCCAAAACTACAGTGGTCAGAAGCTAGATCCCAGCTCGGCCTTATAGCCCCAAACGCCAGCTTTCATCTGATGCCCAGAGCCTGGCCAAATGATTTCTTTTTCCCCTGCAAAATGACCTCTCTTTGCGGCCACTCGCCCTGGCCCTCCCTGGCCACCCAAGACAGAAATTTCCAAATTTTGCTGGATTTCTCCAAAACTCAAGTGGTCAGAATCGCGGCCAGTCCAGATCCTTAGAGTCCCAAAGTCCAGCTTTCATCTGATGCCCAGAGCCTGGGCAAATGACTTCATTTTCCCCTGGAAAATGGCCTATTTTCCGGCAACTCGTCCTGGTTGAGCCTGGCCACCCAAGGCAGAAATGTCCAAATTTTCCTGGATTTCTCCAAAACTCAAGTGGTCAGTATCTAGGCCAATGCAAATGCTCAGAGCCCCAAACCCAAGCTTTCATCTGATGCCCAGACCAAGGGGAAATGACTTCTTTTTCCCCTGCAAAATGGTCTCTCTTTGTGGCCACTCGCCCTGCCCGACCCTGACCACCCAAGCTAGAAATTTCCAAATTTTGTTGGATTTCTCCAAAACTACAGTGGTCAGAAGCTCGATCCCAGCTCGGCCTTATAGCCCCAAACGCCAGCTTTCATCTGATGCCCAGAGCCTGGCCAAATGATTTCTTTTTCCCCTGCAAAATGGCCTCTCTTTGCGGCCACTCGCCCTGGCCCTCCCTGGCCACCCAAGACAGAAATTTCCAAATTTTGCTGGATTTCTCCAAAACTCAAGTGGTCAGAATCGCGGCCAGTCCAGATCCTTAGGGTCCCAAAGTCCAGCTTTCATCTGATGCCCAGAGCCTGGGCAAATGACTTCATTTTCCCCTGGAAAATGGCCTATTTTCCGGCAACTCGTCCTGGTTGAGCCTGGCCACCCAAGGCAGAAATGTCCAAATTTTCCTGGATTTCTCCAAAACTCAAGTGGTCAGTATCTAGGCCAATGCAAATGCTCAGAGCCCCAAACCCAAGCTTTCATCTGATGCCCAGACCAAGGGGAAATGACTTCTTTTTCCCCTGCAAAATGGTCTCTCTTTGTGGCCACTCGCCCTGCCCGACCCTGACCACCCAAGCTAGAAATTTCCAAATTTTGCTGGATTTCTCCAAAACTACAGTGGTCAGTATCTATGTCCCAGCAAGTGCTCAGAGCCCCCAACGCCAGCTTTCATCTGATGCCCAGAGCCTTGGCAAATGCCTTCTCTTTCTCCTGGAAACTGGCCTCTCTTTGCGGCCGCTGGCCCTACCCGAGCCTGGCCACCCAAGCTAGAAATTTCCAAATTTTGCTGGATTTCTCCAAAACTACAGTGGTCAGAATCTAGGCCAGTGCAAGTCCTTAGAGCCCCAAAGGCCAGCTTCCAACTGATGTCCAGAGCCTGGCCAAATGACTTCTTTTTCCCCTGCAAAATGGTCTCTCTTTGTGGCCACTCGCCCTGCCCGACCCTGGCCACCCAAGCTAGAAATTTCCAAATTTTGCTGGATTTCTCCAAAACTACAGTGGTCAGTATCTCTGTCCCAGCAAGTGCTCAGAGCCCCCAACGCCAGCTTTCATCTGATGCCCAGAGCCTTGGCAAATGCCTTCTCTTTCTCCTCCAAAATGGCCTCTCTTTGCGGCCGCTCGCCCTGCCCGACCTGACCACCCAAGCTAGAAATTTCCAAATTTTCTTGGATTTCTAGAAAACTACAGTGGTCAGAATCTAGGCCAGTGCAAGTCCTTAGAGCCCCAAAGGCCAGCTTTCATCTGATGTCCAGAGCCTGGCCAAATGACTTCTTTTTCCCCTGCAAAATGGCCTCTCTTTCCGGCAACTCGTCCTGGTTGAGCCTGGCCACTCTAGCTAGAATTTCCAAATTTTGCTGGAGTTCTCCAAAACTCAAGTGGTCAGAATCTAGAACAATCCAGATCCTTAGACCCCCAAATGCCAGCCTTCATCTGATGCCCAGAGCCTGGAAAAAATGACTTCTTTTTCCCCTGGAAAATGGCCTCTCCTTGCGGCCACGCGGCTAGGTCGACCATGGCCATCCAAGACAGAAATTTCCAAATTTTGCTGGATTTCTCCAGAACTCAAGTGGTCAGAATCTAGGCCAATGCAAGTGCTAAGAGCCCCAAACGCCAGCTTTCATCTGATGTCTAGAGCCTGGGCAAATGACTTCTTTTTCCCTTGGAAACTGGCCTCTCTTTGCGGCCAATCGCCCTGCCCGACCCTGCCCACCCAAGACAGAAATTTCCAAATTTTGCTGGATTTCTCCAAAACTCAAGTGGTCAGAATCTAGGTCCCAGCAAGTGGTCAGAGCCTCAAACACCAGGTTTCATCTGATGCCCACACCCTGGGCAAATGACTTCTTTTTCCCCACAAAACTTGCCTCTCTTTGCGGCCACTCGCCCTGCTTACCCTGTCCACCCAAGCTAGAAAGTTCCAAATTTTGCTGGATTTCTCCAGAACTAAAATGGTCATAAACTAGGCCAATGCAAGTCCGTAGAGCCCCAAAGGCCAGCTTTCTTTTCATGCCCGGAGCCTGGGCAAATAACTTCTTTGTCCCTTTGAATATGGCGTCTCTTTGCGGCCACTCGCCCTGGCCCACCCTGACCACACAACCTAAAAATTTCCAAATTTTGTTGGATTGCTAGAAAAGTACAGTGGTCAGAAGCGAGATCCCAGCTCGGCCTTATAGCCCCAAACGCCAGCTTTCATCTGATGCCCAGAGCCTGGCCAAATGACTTCTTTTTCCCCTGCAAAATGGCCTCTCTTTGCGGCCACTCGCCCTGGCCCACCCTGACCACCCAAGCTAGAAATTTCCAAATTTTGTTGGATTTCTCCAAAAGTACAGTGGTCAGAAGCTAGATCCCAGCTCAGCTTTATAGCCCCAAACGCCAGCTTTCATCTGATGCCCAGAGCCTGGCCAAAGGACTTCTTTTTCCCCTGCAAAATGGCCTCTCTTTGCAGCCACTCGCCCTGGCCCACCCTGACCAACCAACCTAAAAATTTCCAAATTTTGTTGGATTTCTCCAAAAGTACAGTGGTCAGAAGCTAGATCCCAGCTCGGCCTTATAGCCCCAAACGCCAGCTTTCATCTGATGCCCAGAGCCTGGCAAAAATGATTTCTTTTTCCCCTGCAAAATGGCCTCTCTTTGCGGCCACTCGCCCTGGCCCACCCTGGCCACCCAAGACAGAAATTTCCAAATTTTGCTGGATTTCTCCAAAACTCAAGTGGTCAGAATCGAGGCCAGTCCAGATCCTTAGAGTCCCAAAGTCCAGCTTTCATCTGATGCCCAGAGCCTGGGCAAATGACTTCATTTTCCCCTGGAAAATGGCCTATTTTCCGGTAACTCGTCCTGGTTGAGCCTGGCCACCCAAGGCAGAAATGTCCAAATTTTCCTGGATTTCTCCAAAACTCAAGTGGTCAGTATCTAGGCCAATGCAAATGCTCAGAGCCCCAAACCCAAGCTTTCATCTGATGCCCAGACCAAGGGGAAATGACTTCTTTTTCCCCTGCAAAATGGTCTCTCTTTGTGGCCACTCGCCCTGCCCGACCCTGACCACCCAAGCTAGAAATTTCCAAATTTTGCTGGATTTCTCCAAAACTACAGTGGTCAGTATCTATGTCCCAGCAAGTGCTCAGAGCCCCCAACGCCAGCTTTCATCTGATGCCCAGAGCCTTGGCAAATGCCTTCTCTTTCTCCTCCAAAATGGCCTCTCTTTGCGGCCGCTGGCCCTACCCGAGCCTGGCCACCCAAGCTAGAAATTTCCAAATTTTGCTGGATTTCTCCAAAACTACAGTGGTCAGAATCTAGGCCAGTGCAAGTCCTTAGAGCCCCAAAGGCCAGCTTCCAACTGATGTCCAGAGCCTGGCCAAATGACTTCTTTTTCCCCTGCAAAATGGTCTCTCTTTGTGGCCACTCGCCCTGCCCGACCCTGGCCACCCAAGCTAGAAATTTCCAAATTTTGCTGGATTTCTCCAAAACTACAGTGGTCAGTATCTCTGTCCCAGCAAGTGCTCAGAGCCCCCAACGCCAGCTTTCATCTGATGCCCAGAGCCTTGGCAAATGCCTTCTCTTTCTCCTCCAAAATGGCCTCTCTTTGCGGCCGCTCGCCCTGCCCGACCTGACCACCCAAGCTAGAAATTTCCAAATTTTCTTGGATTTCTAGAAAACTACAGTGGTCAGAATCTAGGCCAGTGCAAGTCCTTAGAGCCCCAAAGGCCAGCTTTCATCTGATGTCCAGAGCCTGGCCAAATGACTTCTTTTTCCCCTGCAAAATGGCCTCTCTTTCCGGCAACTCGTCCTGGTTGAGCCTGGCCACTCTAGCTAGAATTTCCAAATTTTGCTGGAGTTCTCCAAAACTCAAGTGGTCAGAATCTAGAACAATCCAGATCCTTAGACCCCCAAATGCCAGCCTTCATCTGATGCCCAGAGCCTGGAAAAAATGACTTCTTTTTCCCCTGGAAAATGGCCTCTCCTTGCGGCCACGCGGCTAGGTCGACCATGGCCATCCAAGACAGAAATTTCCAAATTTTGCTGGATTTCTCCAGAACTCAAGTGGTCAGAATCTAGGCCAATGCAAGTGCTAAGAGCCCCAAACGCCAGCTTTCATCTGATGTCTAGAGCCTGGGCAAATGACTTCTTTTTCCCTTGGAAACTGGCCTCTCTTTGCGGCCAATCGCCCTGCCCGACCCTGCCCACCCAAGACAGAAATTTCCAAATTTTGCTGGATTTCTCCAAAACTCAAGTGGTCAGAATCTAGGTCCCAGCAAGTGGTCAGAGCCTCAAACACCAGGTTTCATCTGATGCCCACACCCTGGGCAAATGACTTCTTTTTCCCCACAAAACTTGCCTCTCTTTGCGGCCACTCGCCCTGCTTACCCTGTCCACCCAAGCTAGAAAGTTCCAAATTTTGCTGGATTTCTCCAGAACTAAAATGGTCATAAACTAGGCCAATGCAAGTCCGTAGAGCCCCAAAGGCCAGCTTTCTTTTCATGCCCGGAGCCTGGGCAAATAACTTCTTTGTCCCTTTGAATATGGCGTCACTTTGCGGCCACTCGTCCTGGCCCACCCTGACCACAAAACCTAAAAATTTCCAAATTTTGTTGGATTGCTAGAAAAGTACAGTGGTCAGAAGCGAGATCCCAGCTCGGCCTTATAGCCCCAAACGCCAGCTTTCATCTGATGCCCAGAGCCTGGCCAAATGACTTCTTTTTCCCCTGCAAAATGGCCTCTCTTTGCGGCCACTCGCCCTGGCCCACCCTGACCACCCAAGCTAGAAATTTCCAAATTTTGTTGGATTTCTCCAAAAGTACAGTGGTCAGAAGCTAGATCCCAGCTCGGCCTTATAGCCCCAAACGCCAGCTTTCATCTGATGCCCAGAGCCTGGCAAAAATGATTTCTTTTTCCCCTGCAAAATGGCCTCTCTTTGCGGCCACTCGCCCTGGCCCACCCTGGCCACCCAAGACAGAAATTTCCAAATTTTGCTGGATTTCTCCAAAACTCAAGTGGTCAGAATCGAGGCCAGTCCAGATCCTTAGAGTCCCAAAGTCCAGCTTTCATCTGATGCCCAGAGCCTGGGCAAATGACTTCATTTTCCCCTGGAAAATGGCCTATTTTCCGGTAACTCGTCCTGGTTGAGCCTGGCCACCCAAGGCAGAAATGTCCAAATTTTCCTGGATTTCTCCAAAACTCAAGTGGTCAGTATCTAGGCCAATGCAAATGCTCAGAGCCCCAAACCCAAGCTTTCATCTGATGCCCAGACCAAGGGGAAATGACTTCTTTTTCCCCTGCAAAATGGTCTCTCTCTGTGGCCACTCGCCCTGCCCGACCCTGACCACCCAAGCTAGAAATTTCCAAATTTTGCTGGATTTCTCCAAAACTACAGTGGTCAGTATCTATGTCCCAGCAAGTGCTCAGAGCCCCCAACGCCAGCTTTCATCTGATGCCCAGAGCCTTGGCAAATGCCTTCTCTTTCTCCTCCAAAATGGCCTCTCTTTGCGGCCGCTCGCCCTGCCCGACCTGACCACCCAAGCTAGAAATTTCCAAATTTTCTTGGATTTCTAGAAAACTACAGTGGTCAGAATCTAGGCCAGTGCAAGTCCTTAGAGCCCCAAAGGCCAGCTTTCATCTGATGTCCAGAGCCTGGGCAAATGACTTCTTTTTCCCCTGCAAAATGGCCTCTCTTTGCGGCCAATCGCCCTGCCCGACCCTGCCCACCCAAGACAGAAATTTCCAAATTTTGCTGGATTTCTCCAAAACTCAAGTGGTCAGAATCTAGGTCCCAGCAAGTGGTCAGAGCCTCAAACACCAGGTTTCATCTGATGCCCACACCCTGGGCAAATGACTTCTTTTTCCCCACAAAACTTGCCTCTCTTTGCGGCCACTCGCCCTGGCCCACCCTGACCACCCAACCTAAAAATTTCCAAATTTTGTTGGATTGCTAGAAAAGTACAGTGGTCAGAAGCGAGATCCCAGCTCGGCCTTATAGCCCCAAACGCCAGCTTTCATCTGATGCCCAGAGCCTGGCCAAATGACTTCTTTTTCCCCTGCAAAATGGCCTCTCTTTGCGGCCACTCGCCCTGGCCCACCCTGACCACCCAACCTAAAAATTTCCAAATTTTGTTGGATTTCTAGAAAAGTACAGTGGTCAGAAGCTAGATCCCAGCTCGGCCTTATAGCCCCAAACGCCAGCTTTCATCTGATGCCCAGAGCCTGGCAAAAATGATTTCTTTTTCCCCTGCAAAATGGCCTCTCTTTGCGGCCACTCGCCCTGGCCCACCCTGGCCACCCAAGACAGAAATTTCCAAATTTTGCTGGATTTCTCCAAAACTCAAGTGGTCAGAATCGAGGCCAGTCCAGATCCTTAGAGTCCCAAAGTCCAGCTTTCATCTGATGCCCAGAGCCTGGGCAAATGACTTCATTTTCCCATGGAAAATGGCCTATTTTCCGGCAACTCGTCCTGGTTGAGCCTGGCCACCCAAGGCAGAAATGTCCAAATTTTCCTGGATTTCTCCAAAACTCAAGTGGTCAGTATCTAGGCCAATGCAAATGCTCAGAGCCCCAAACCCAAGCTTTCATCTGATGCCCAGACCAAGGGGAAATGACTTCTTTTTCCCCTGCAAAATGGCCTCTCTTTCCGGCAACTCGTCCTGGTTGAGCCTGGCCACCCTAGCTAGAATTTCCAAATTTTGCTGGAGTTCTCCAAAACTCAAGTGGTCAGAATCTAGAACAATCCAGATCCTTAGACCCCCAAATGCCAGCCTTCATCTGATGCCCAGAGCCTGGAAAAAATGACTTCTTTTTCCCCTGGAAAATGGCCTCTCCTTGCGGCCACGCGGCTAGGTCGACCATGGCCATCCAAGACAGAAATTTCCAAATTTTGCTGGATTTCTCCAGAACTCAAGTGGTCAGAATCTAGGCCAATGCAAGTGCTAAGAGCCCCAAACGCCAGCTTTCATCTGATGTCTAGAGCCTGGGCAAATGACTTCTTTTTCCCTTGGAAACTGGCCTCTCTTTGCGGCCAATCGCCCTGCCCGACCCTGCCCACCCAAGACAGAAATTTCCAAATTTTGCTGGATTTCTCCAAAACTCAAGTGGTCAGAATCTAGGTCCCAGCAAGTGGTCAGAGCCTCAAACACCAGGTTTCATCTGATGCCCACACCCTGGGCAAATGACTTCTTTTTCCCCACAAAACTTGCCTCTCTTTGCGGCCACTCGCCCTGCTTACCCTGTCCACCCAAGCTAGAAAGTTCCAAATTTTGCTGGATTTCTCCAGAACTAAAATGGTCAGAAACTAGGCCAATGCAAGTCCGTAGAGCCCCAAAGGCCAGCTTTCTTTTCATGCCCGGAGCCTGGGCAAATAACTTCTTTGTCCCTTTGAATATGGCGTCTCTTTGCGGCCACTCGCCCTGGCCCACCCTGACCACACAACCTAAAAATTTCCAAATTTTCTTGGATTGCTAGAAAAGTACAGTGGTCAGAAGCGAGATCCCAGCTCGGCCTTATAGCCCCAAACGCCAGCTTTCATCTGATGCCCAGAGCCTGGCCAAATGACTTCTTTTTCCCCTGCAAAATGGCCTCTCTTTGCGGCCATTCGCCCTGGCCCACCCTGACCACCCAACCTAAAAATTTCCAAATTTTGTTGGATTTCTAGAAAAGTACAGTGGTCAGAAGCTAGATCCCAGCTCGGCCTTATAGCCCCAAACGCCAGCTTTCATCTGATGCCCAGAGCCTGGCAAAAATGATTTCTTTTTCCCCTGCAAAATGGCCTCTCTTTGCGGCCACTCGCCCTGGCCCACCCTGGCCACCCAAGACAGAAATTTCCAAATTTTGCTGGATTTCTCCAAAACTCAAGTGGTCAGAATCGAGGCCAGTCCAGATCCTTAGAGTCCCAAAGTCCAGCTTTCATCTGATGCCCAGAGCTTGGGCAAATGACTTCATTTTCCCATGGAAAATGGCCTATTTTCCGGCAACTCATCCTGGTTGAGCCTGGCCACCCAAGGCAGAAATGTCCAAATTTTCCTGGATTTCTCCAAAACTCAAGTGGTCAGTATCTAGGCCAATGCAAATGCTCAGAGCCCCAAACCCAAGCTTTCATCTGATGCCCAGACAAAGGGGAAATGACTTCTTTTTCCCCTGCAAAATGGCCTCTCTTTCCGGCAACTCGTCCTGGTTGAGCCTGGCCACCCTAGCTAGAATTTCCAAATTTTGCTGGAGTTCTCCAAAACTCAAGTGGTCAGAATCTAGAACAATCCAGATCCTTAGACCCCCAAATGCCAGCCTTCATCTGATGCCCAGAGCCTGGAAAAAATGACTTCTTTTTCCCCTGGAAAATGGCCTCTCCTTGCGGCCACGCGGCTAGGTCGACCATGGCCATCCAAGACAGAAATTTCCAAATTTTGCTGGATTTCTCCAGAACTCAAGTGGTCAGAATCTAGGCCAATGCAAGTGCTAAGAGCCCCAAATGCCAGCTTTCATCTGATGTCTAGAGCCTGGGCAAATGACTTCTTTTTCCCTTGGAAACTGGCCTCTCTTTGCGGCCAATCGCCCTGCCCGACCCTGCCCACCCAAGACAGAAATTTCCAAATTTTGCTGGATTTCTCCAAAACTCAAGTGGTCAGAATCTAGGTCCCAGCAAGTGGTCAGAGCCTCAAACACCAGGTTTCATCTGATGCCCACACCCTGGGCAAATGACTTCTTTTTCCCCACAAAACTTGCCTCTCTTTGCGGCCACTCGCCCTGCTTACCCTGTCCACCCAAGCTAGAAAGTTCCAAATTTTGCTGGATTTCTCCAAAACTAAAATGGTCAGAAACTAGGCCAATGCAAGTCCGTAGAGCCCCAAAGGCCAGCTTTCTTTTCATGCCCGGAGCCTGGGCAAATAACTTCTTTGTCCCTTTGAATATGGCGTCTCTTTGCGGCCACTCGCCCTGGCCCACCCTGACCACACAACCTAAAAATTTCCAAATTTTGTTGGATTGCTAGAAAAGTACAGTGGTCAGAAGCTAGATCCCAGCTCGGCCTTATAGCCCCAAACGCCAGCTTTCATCTGATGCCCAGAGCCTGGCAAAAATGATTTCTTTTTCCCCTGCAAAATGGCCTCTCTTTGCGGCCACTCGCCCTGGCCCACCCTGGCCACCCAAGACAGAAATTTCCAAATTTTGCTGGATTTCTCCAAAACTCAAGTTGTCAGAATCGAGGCCAGTCCAGATCCTTAGAGTCCCAAAGTCCAGCTTTCATCTGATGCCCAGATCCTGGGCAAATGACTTCATTTTCCCATGGAAAATGGCCTATTTTCCGGCAACTCGTCCTGGTTGAGCCTGGCCACCCAAGGCAGAAATGTCCAAATTTTCCTGGATTTCTCCAAAACTCAAGTGGTCAGTATCTAGGCCAATGCAAATGCTCAGAGCCCCAAACCCAAGCTTTCATCTGATGCCCAGACCAAGGGGAAATGACTTCTTTTTCCCCTGCAAAATGGTCTCTCTTTGTGGCCACTCGCCCTACCCGACCCTGACCACCCAAGCTAGAAATTTCCAAATTTTGCTGGATTTCTCCAAAACTACAGTGGTCAGTATCTATGTCCCAGCAAGTGCTCAGAGCCCCCAACGCCAGCTTTCATCTGATGCCCAGAGCCTTGGCAAATGCCTTCTCTTTCTCCTGGAAACTGGCCTCTCTTTGCGGCCGCTGGCCCTACCCGAGCCTGGCCACCCAAGCTAGAAATTTCCAAATTTTGCTGGATTTCTCCAAAACTACAGTGGTCAGAATCTAGGCCAGTGCAAGTCCTTAGAGCCCCAAAGGCCAGCTTCCAACTGATGTCCAGAGCCTAGCCAAATGACTTCTTTTTCCCCTGCAAAATGGTCTCTCTTTGTGGCCACTCGCCCTGCCCGACCCTGGCCACCCAAGACAGAAATTTCCAAATTTTGCTGGATTTCTCCAAAACTACAGTGGTCAGTATCTCTGTCCCAGCAAGTGCTCAGAGCCCCCAACGCCAGCTTTCATCTGATGCCCAGAGCCTTGGCAAATGCCTTCTCTTTCTCCTCCAAAATGGCCTCTCTTTGCGGCCGCTCGCCCTGCCCGACCTGACCACCCAAGCTAGAAATTTCCAAATTTTCTTGGATTTCTAGAAAACTACAGTGGTCAGAATCTAGGCCAGTGCAAGTCCTTAGAGCCCCAAAGGCCAGCTTTCATCTGATGTCCAGAGCCTGGGCAAATGACTTCTTTTTCCCCTGCAAAATGGCCTCTCTTTCCGGCAACTCGTCCTGGTTGAGCCTGGCCACTCTAGCTAGAATTTCCAAATTTTGCTGGAGTTCTCCAAAACTCAAGTGGTCAGAATCTAGAACAATCCAGATCCTTAGACCCCCAAATGCCAGCCTTCATCTGATGCCCAGAGCCTGGAAAAAATGACTTCTTTTTCCCCTGGAAAATGGCCTCTCCTTGCGGCCACGCGGCTAGGTCGACCATGGCCATCCAAGACAGAAATTTCCAAATTTTGCTGGATTTCTCCAGAACTCAAGTGGTCAGAATCTAGGCCAATGCAAGTGCTAAGAGCCCCAAACGCCAGCTTTCATCTGATGTCTAGAGCCTGGGCAAATGACTTCTTTTTCCCTTGGAAACTGGCCTCTCTTTGCGGCCAATCGCCCTGCCCGACCCTGCCCACCCAAGACAGAAATTTCCAAATTTTGCTGGATTTCTCCAAAACTCAAGTGGTCAGAATCTAGGTCCCAGCAAGTGGTCAGAGCCTCAAACACCAGGTTTCATCTGATGCCCACACTCTGGGCAAATGACTTCTTTTTCCCCACAAAACTTGCCTCTCTTTGCGGCCACTCGCCCTGCTTACCCTGTCCACCCAAGCTAGAAAGTTCCAAATTTTGCTGGATTTCTCCAGAACTAAAATGGTCAGAAACTAGGCCAATGCAAGTCCGTAGAGCCCCAAAGGCCAGCTTTCTTTTCATGCCCGGAGCCTGGGCAAATAACTTCTTTGTCCCTTTGAATATGGCGTCTCTTTGCGGCCACTCGCCCTGGCCCACCCTGACCACACAACCTAAAAATTTCCAAATTTTGTTGGATTGCTAGAAAAGTACAGTGGTCAGAAGCGAGATCCCAGCTCGGCCTTATAGCCCCAAACGCCAGCTTTCATCTGATGCCCAGAGCCTGGCCAAATGACTTCTTTTTCCCCTGCAAAATGGCCTCTCTTTGCGGCCACTAGCCCTGGCCCACCCTGACCACCCAACCTAAAAATTTCCAAATTTTGTTGGATTTCTAGAAAAGTACAGTGGTCAGAAGCTAGATCCCAGCTCGGCCTTATAGCCCCAAACGCCAGCTTTCATCTGATGCCCAGAGCCTGGCAAAAATGATTTCTTTTTCCCCTGCAAAATGGCCTCTCTTTGCGGCCACTCGCCCTGGCCCACCCTGGCCACCCAAGACAGAAATTTCCAAATTTTGCTGGATTTCTCCAAAACTCAAGTGGTCAGAATCGAGGCCAGTCCAGATCCTTAGAGTCCCAAAGTCCAGCTTTCATCTGATGCCCAGAGCCTGGGCAAATGACTTCATTTTCCCATGGAAAATGGCCTATTTTCCGGCAACTCGTCCTGGTTGAGCCTGGCCACCCAAGGCAGAAATGTCCAAATTTTCCTGGATTTCTCCAAAACTCAAGTGGTCAGTATCTAGGCCAATGCAAATGCTCAGAGCCCCAAACCCAAGCTTTCATCTGATGCCCAGACAAAGGGGAAATGACTTCTTTTTCCCCTGCAAAATGGCCTCTCTTTCCGGCAACTCGTCCTGGTTGAGCCTGGCCACCCTAGCTAGAATTTCCAAATTTTGCTGGAGTTCTCCAAAACTCAAGTGGTCAGAATCTAGAACAATCCAGATCCTTAGACCCCCAAATGCCAGCCTTCATCTGATGCCCAGAGCCTGGAAAAAATGACTTCTTTTTCCCCTGGAAAATGGCCTCTCCTTGCGGCCACGCGGCTAGGTCGACCATGGCCATCCAAGACAGAAATTTCCAAATTTTGCTGGATTTCTCCAGAACTCAAGTGGTCAGAATCTAGGCCAATGCAAGTGCTAAGAGCCCCAAATGCCAGCTTTCATCTGATGTCTAGAGCCTGGGCAAATGACTTCTTTTTCCCTTGGAAACTGGCCTCTCTTTGCGGCCAATCGCCCTGCCCGACCCTGCCCACCCAAGACAGAAATTTCCAAATTTTGCTGGATTTCTCCAAAACTCAAGTGGTCAGAATCTAGGTCCCAGCAAGTGGTCAGAGCCTCAAACACCAGGTTTCATCTGATGCCCACACCCTGGGCAAATGACTTCTTTTTCCCCACAAAACTTGCCTCTCTTTGCGGCCACTCGCCCTGCTTACCCTGTCCACCCAAGCTAGAAAGTTCCAAATTTTGCTGGATTTCTCCAAAACTAAAATGGTCAGAAACTAGGCCAATGCAAGTCCGTAGAGCCCCAAAGGCCAGCTTTCTTTTCATGCCCGGAGCCTGGGCAAATAACTTCTTTGTCCCTTTGAATATGGCGTCTCTTTGCGGCCACTCGCCCTGGCCCACCCTGACCACACAACCTAAAAATTTCCAAATTTTGTTGGATTGCTAGAAAAGTACAGTGGTCAGAAGCTAGATCCCAGCTCGGCCTTATAGCCCCAAAGGCCAGCTTTCATCTGATGCCCAGAGCCTGGCAAAAATGATTTCTTTTTCCCCTGCAAAATGGCCTCTCTTTGCGGCCACTCGCCCTGGCCCACCCTGGCCACCCAAGACAGAAATTTCCAAATTTTGCTGGATTTTTCCAAAACTCAAGTTGTCAGAATCGAGGCCAGTCCAGATCCTTAGAGTCCCAAAGTCCAGCTTTCATCTGATGCCCAGATCCTGGGCAAATGACTTCATTTTCCCCTGGAAAATGGCCTATTTTCCGGCAACTCGTCCTGGTTGAGCCTGGCCACCCAAGGCAGAAATGTCCAAATTTTCCTGGATTTCTCCAAAACTCAAGTGGTCAGTATCTAGGCCAATGCAAATGCTCAGAGCCCCAAACCCAAGCTTTCATCTGATGCCCAGACCAAGGGGAAATGACTTCTTTTTCCCCTGCAAAATGGTCTCTCTTTGTGGCCACTCGCCCTACCCGACCCTGACCACCCAAGCTAGAAATTTCCAAATTTTGCTGGATTTCTCCAAAACTACAGTGGTCAGTATCTATGTCCCAGCAAGTGCTCAGAGCCCCCAACGCCAGCTTTCATCTGATGCCCAGAGCCTTGGCAAATGCCTTCTCTTTCTCCTGGAAACTGGCCTCTCTTTGCGGCCGCTGGCCCTACCCGAGCCTGGCCACCCAAGCTAGAAATTTCCAAATTTTGCTGGATTTCTCCAAAACTACAGTGGTCAGAATCTAGGCCAGTGCAAGTCCTTAGAGCCCCAAAGGCCAGCTTCCAACTGATGTCCAGAGCCTGGGCAAATGACTTCTTTTTCCCCTGCAAAATGGTCTCTCTTTGTGGCCACTCGCCCTGCCCGACCCTGGCCACCCAAGACAGAAATTTCCAAATTTTGCTGGATTTCTCCAAAACTACAGTGGTCAGTATCTCTGTCCCAGCAAGTGCTCAGAGCCCCCAACGCCAGCTTTCATCTGATGCCCAGAGCCTTGGCAAATGCCTTCTCTTTCTCCTCCAAAATGGCCTCTCTTTGCGGCCGCTCGCCCTGCCCGACCTGACCACCCAAGCTAGAAATTTCCAAATTTTCTTGGATTTCTAGAAAAGTACAGTGGTCAGAATCTAGGCCAGTGCAAGTCCTTAGAGCCCCAAAGGCCAGCTTTCATCTGATGTCCAGAGCCTGGGCAAATGACTTCTTTTTCCCCTGCAAAATGGCCTCTCTTTCCGGCAACTCGTCCTGGTTGAGCCTGGCCACTCTAGCTAGAATTTCCAAATTTTGCTGGAGTTCTCCAAAACTCAAGTGGTCAGAATCTAGAACAATCCAGATCCTTAGACCCCCAAATGCCAGCCTTCATCTGATGCCCAGAGCCTGGAAAAAATGACTTCTTTTTCCCCTGGAAAATGGCCTCTCCTTGCGGCCACGCGGCTAGGTCGACCATGGCCATCCAAGACAGAAATTTCCAAATTTTGCTGGATTTCTCCAGAACTCAAGTGGTCAGAATCTAGGCCAATGCAAGTGCTAAGAGCCCCAAACGCCAGCTTTCATCTGATGTCTAGAGCCTGGGCAAATGACTTCTTTTTCCCTTGGAAACTGGCCTCTCTTTGCGGCCAATCGCCCTGCCCGACCCTGCCCACCCAAGACAGAAATTTCCAAATTTTGCTGGATTTCTCCAAAACTCAAGTGGTCAGAATCTAGGTCCCAGCAAGTGGTCAGAGCCTCAAACACCAGGTTTCATCTGATGCCCACACCCTGGGCAAATGACTTCTTTTTCCCCACAAAACTTGCCTCTCTTTGCGGCCACTCGCCCTGCTTACCCTGTCCACCCAAGCTAGAAAGTTCCAAATTTTGCTGGATTTCTCCAAAACTAAAATGGTCAGAAACTAGGCCAATGCAAGTCCTTAGAGCCCCAAAGGCCAGCTTTCTTTTCATGCCCGGAGCCTGGGCAAATAACTTCTTTGTCCCTTTGAATATGGCGTCTCTTTGCGGCCACTCGCCCAGGCCCACCCTGACCACACAACCTAAAAATTTCCAAATTTTGTTGGATTGCTAGAAAAGTACAGTGGTCAGAAGCTAGATCCCAGCTCGGCCTTATAGCCCCAAAGGCCAGCTTTCATCTGATGCCCAGAGCCTGGCCAAATGACTTCTTTTTCCCCTGCAAAATGGCCTCTCTTTGCAGCCACTCGCCCTGGCCCACCCTGACCACCCAACCTAAAAATTTCCAAATTTTGTTGGATTTCTAGAAAAGTACAGTGGTCAGAAGCTAGATCCCAGCTCGGCCTTATAGCCCCAAACGCCAGCTTTCATCTGATGCCCAGAGCCTGGCAAAAATGATTTCTTTTTCCCCTGCAAAATGGCCTCTCTTTGCGGCCACTCGCCCTGGCCCACCCTGGCCACCCAAGACAGAAATTTCCAAATTTTGCTGGATTTCTCCAAAACTCAAGTGGTCAGAATCGAGGCCAGTCCAGATCCTTAGAGTCCCAAAGTCCAGCTTTCATCTGATGCCCAGAGCCTGGGCAAATGACTTCATTTTCCCATGGAAAATGGCCTATTTTCCGGCAACTCGTCCTGGTTGAGCCTGGCCACCCAAGGCAGAAATGTCCAAATTTTCCTGGATTTCTCCAAAACTCAAGTGGTCAGTATCTAGGCCAATGCAAATGCTCAGAGCCCCAAACCCAAGCTTTCATCTGATGCCCAGACAAAGGGGAAATGACTTCTTTTTCCCCTGCAAAATGGCCTCTCTTTCCGGCAACTCGTCCTGGTTGAGCCTGGCCACCCTAGCTAGAATTTCCAAATTTTGCTGGAGTTCTCCAAAACTCAAGTGGTCAGAATCTAGAACAATCCAGATCCTTAGACCCCCAAATGCCAGCCTTCATCTGATGCCCAGAGCCTGGAAAAAATGACTTCTTTTTCCCCTGGAAAATGGCCTCTCCTTGCGGCCACGCGGCTAGGTCGACCATGGCCATCCAAGACAGAAATTTCCAAATTTTGCTGGATTTCTCCAGAACTCAAGTGGTCAGAATCTAGGCCAATGCAAGTGCTAAGAGCCCCAAATGCCAGCTTTCATCTGATGTCTAGAGCCTGGGCAAATGACTTCTTTTTCCCTTGGAAACTGGCCTCTCTTTGCGGCCAATCGCCCTGCCCGACCCTGCCCACCCAAGACAGAAATTTCCAAATTTTGCTGGATTTCTCCAAAACTCAAGTGGTCAGAATCTAGGTCCCAGCAAGTGGTCAGAGCCTCAAACACCAGGTTTCATCTGATGCCCACACCCTGGGCAAATGACTTCTTTTTCCCCACAAAACTTGCCTCTCTTTGCGGCCACTCGCCCTGCTTACCCTGTCCACCCAAGCTAGAAAGTTCCAAATTTTGCTGGATTTCTCCAAAACTAAAATGGTCAGAAACTAGGCCAATGCAAGTCCGTAGAGCCCCAAAGGCCAGCTTTCTTTTCATGCCCGGAGCCTGGGCAAATAACTTCTTTGTCCCTTTGAATATGGCGTCTCTTTGCGGCCACTCGCCCTGGCCCACCCTGACCACACAACCTAAAAATTTCCAAATTTTGTTGGATTGCTAGAAAAGTACAGTGGTCAGAAGCTAGATCCCAGCTCGGCCTTATAGCCCCAAACGCCAGCTTTCATCTGATGCCCAGAGCCTGGCAAAAATGATTTCTTTTTCCCCTGCAAAATGGCCTCTCTTTGCGGCCACTCGCCCTGGCCCACCCTGGCCACCCAAGACAGAAATTTCCAAATTTTGCTGGATTTTTCCAAAACTCAAGTTGTCAGAATCGAGGCCAGTCCAGATCCTTAGAGTCCCAAAGTCCAGCTTTCATCTGATGCCCAGATCCTGGGCAAATGACTTCATTTTCCCCTGGAAAATGGCCTATTTTCCGGCAACTCGTCCTGGTTGAGCCTGGCCACCCAAGGCAGAAATGTCCAAATTTTCCTGGATTTCTCCAAAACTCAAGTGGTCAGTATCTAGGCCAATGCAAATGCTCAGAGCCCCAAACCCAAGCTTTCATCTGATGCCCAGACCAAGGGGAAATGACTTCTTTTTCCCCTGCAAAATGGTCTCTCTTTGTGGCCACTCGCCCTACCCGACCCTGACCACCCAAGCTAGAAATTTCCAAATTTTGCTGGATTTCTCCAAAACTACAGTGGTCAGTATCTATGTCCCAGCAAGTGCTCAGAGCCCCCAACGCCAGCTTTCATCTGATGCCCAGAGCCTTGGCAAATGCCTTCTCTTTCTCCTGGAAACTGGCCTCTCTTTGCGGCCGCTGGCCCTACCCGAGCCTGGCCACCCAAGCTAGAAATTTCCAAATTTTGCTGGATTTCTCCAAAACTACAGTGGTCAGAATCTAGGCCAGTGCAAGTCCTTAGAGCCCCAAAGGCCAGCTTCCAACTGATGTCCAGAGCCTGGGCAAATGACTTCTTTTTCCCCTGCAAAATGGTCTCTCTTTGTGGCCACTCGCCCTGCCCGACCCTGGCCACCCAAGACAGAAATTTCCAAATTTTGCTGGATTTCTCCAAAACTACAGTGGTCAGTATCTCTGTCCCAGCAAGTGCTCAGAGCCCCCAACGCCAGCTTTCATCTGATGCCCAGAGCCTTGGCAAATGCCTTCTCTTTCTCCTCCAAAATGGCCTCTCTTTGCGGCCGCTCGCCCTGCCCGACCTGACCACCCAAGCTAGAAATTTCCAAATTTTCTTGGATTTCTAGAAAACTACAGTGGTCAGAATCTAGGCCAGTGCAAGTCCTTAGAGCCCCAAAGGCCAGCTTTCATCTGATGTCCAGAGCCTGGGCAAATGACTTCTTTTTCCCCTGCAAAATGGCCTCTCTTTCCGGCAACTCGTCCTGGTTGAGCCTGGCCACTCTAGCTAGAATTTCCAAATTTTGCTGGAGTTCTCCAAAACTCAAGTGGTCAGAATCTAGAACAATCCAGATCCTTAGACCCCCAAATGCCAGCCTTCATCTGATGCCCAGAGCCTGGAAAAAATGACTTCTTTTTCCCCTGGAAAATGGCCTCTCCTTGCGGCCACGCGGCTAGGTCGACCATGGCCATCCAAGACAGAAATTTCCAAATTTTGCTGGATTTCTCCAGAACTCAAGTGGTCAGAATCTAGGCCAATGCAAGTGCTAAGAGCCCCAAACGCCAGCTTTCATCTGATGTCTAGAGCCTGGGCAAATGACTTCTTTTTCCCTTGGAAACTGGCCTCTCTTTGCGGCCAATCGCCCTGCCCGACCCTGCCCACCCAAGACAGAAATTTCCAAATTTTGCTGGATTTCTCCAAAACTCAAGTGGTCAGAATCTAGGTCCCAGCAAGTGGTCAGAGCCTCAAACACCAGGTTTCATCTGATGCCCACACCCTGGGCAAATGACTTCTTTTTCCCCACAAAACTTGCCTCTCTTTGCGGCCACTCGCCCTGCTTACCCTGTCCACCCAAGCTAGAAAGTTCCAAATTTTGCTGGATTTCTCCAGAACTAAAATGGTCATAAACTAGGCCAATGCAAGTCCGTAGAGCCCCAAAGGCCAGCTTTCTTTTCATGCCCGGAGCCTGGGCAAATAACTTCTTTGTCCCTTTGAATATGGCGTCACTTTGCGGCCACTCGTCCTGGCCCACCCTGACCACAAAACCTAAAAATTTCCAAATTTTGTTGGATTGCTAGAAAAGTACAGTGGTCAGAAGCGAGATCCCAGCTCGGCCTTATAGCCCCAAACGCCAGCTTTCATCTGATGCCCAGAGCCTGGCCAAATGACTTCTTTTTCCCCTGCAAAATGGCCTCTCTTTGCGGCCACTCGCCCTGGCCCACCCTGACCACCCAAGCTAGAAATTTCCAAATTTTGTTGGATTTCTCCAAAAGTACAGTGGTCAGAAGCTAGATCCCAGCTCAGCTTTATAGCCCCAAACGCCAGCTTTCATCTGATGCCCAGAGCCTGGCCAAAGGACTTCTTTTTCCCCTGCAAAATGGCCTCTCTTTGCAGCCACTCGCCCTGGCCCACCCTGACCACCCAACCTAAAAATTTCCAAATTTTGTTGGATTTCTCCAAAAGTACAGTGGTCAGAAGCTAGATCCCAGCTCGGCCTTATAGCCCCAAACGCCAGCTTTCATCTGATGCCCAGAGCCTGGCAAAAATGATTTCTTTTTCCCCTGCAAAATGGCCTCTCTTTGCGGCCACTCGCCCTGGCCCACCCTGGCCACCCAAGACAGAAATTTCCAAATTTTGCTGGATTTCTCCAAAACTCAAGTGGTCAGAATCGAGGCCAGTCCAGATCCTTAGAGTCCCAAAGTCCAGCTTTCATCTGATGCCCAGAGCCTGGGCAAATGACTTCATTTTCCCCTGGAAAATGGCCTATTTTCCGGTAACTCGTCCTGGTTGAGCCTGGCCACCCAAGGCAGAAATGTCCAAATTTTCCTGGATTTCTCCAAAACTCAAGTGGTCAGTATCTAGGCCAATGCAAATGCTCAGAGCCCCAAACCCAAGCTTTCATCTGATGCCCAGACCAAGGGGAAATGACTTCTTTTTCCCCTGCAAAATGGTCTCTCTCTGTGGCCACTCGCCCTGCCCGACCCTGACCACCCAAGCTAGAAATTTCCAAATTTTGCTGGATTTCTCCAAAACTACAGTGGTCAGTATCTATGTCCCAGCAAGTGCTCAGAGCCCCCAACGCCAGCTTTCATCTGATGCCCAGAGCCTTGGCAAATGCCTTCTCTTTCTCCTCCAAAATGGCCTCTCTTTGCGGCCGCTCGCCCTGCCCGACCTGACCACCCAAGCTAGAAATTTCCAAATTTTCTTGGATTTCTAGAAAACTACAGTGGTCAGAATCTAGGCCAGTGCAAGTCCTTAGAGCCCCAAAGGCCAGCTTTCATCTGATGTCCAGAGCCTGGGCAAATGACTTCTTTTTCCCCTGCAAAATGGCCTCTCTTTGCGGCCAATCGCCCTGCCCGACCCTGCCCACCCAAGACAGAAATTTCCAAATTTTGCTGGATTTCTCCAAAACTCAAGTGGTCAGAATCTAGGTCCCAGCAAGTGGTCAGAGCCTCAAACACCAGGTTTCATCTGATGCCCACACCCTGGGCAAATGACTTCTTTTTCCCCACAAAACTTGCCTCTCTTTGCGGCCACTCGCCCTGGCCCACCCTGACCACCCAACCTAAAAATTTCCAAATTTTGTTGGATTGCTAGAAAAGTACAGTGGTCAGAAGCGAGATCCCAGCTCGGCCTTATAGCCCCAAACGCCAGCTTTCATCTGATGCCCAGAGCCTGGCCAAATGACTTCTTTTTCCCCTGCAAAATGGCCTCTCTTTGCGGCCACTCGCCCTGGCCCACCCTGACCACCCAACCTAAAAATTTCCAAATTTTGTTGGATTTCTAGAAAAGTACAGTGGTCAGAAGCTAGATCCCAGCTCGGCCTTATAGCCCCAAACGCCAGCTTTCATCTGATGCCCAGAGCCTGGCAAAAATGATTTCTTTTTCCCCTGCAAAATGGCCTCTCTTTGCGGCCACTCGCCCTGGCCCACCCTGGCCACCCAAGACAGAAATTTCCAAATTTTGCTGGATTTCTCCAAAACTCAAGTGGTCAGAATCGAGGCCAGTCCAGATCCTTAGAGTCCCAAAGTCCAGCTTTCATCTGATGCCCAGAGCCTGGGCAAATGACTTCATTTTCCCATGGAAAATGGCCTATTTTCCGGCAACTCGTCCTGGTTGAGCCTGGCCACCCAAGGCAGAAATGTCCAAATTTTCCTGGATTTCTCCAAAACTCAAGTGGTCAGTATCTAGGCCAATGCAAATGCTCAGAGCCCCAAACCCAAGCTTTCATCTGATGCCCAGACCAAGGGGAAATGACTTCTTTTTCCCCTGCAAAATGGCCTCTCTTTCCGGCAACTCGTCCTGGTTGAGCCTGGCCACCCTAGCTAGAATTTCCAAATTTTGCTGGAGTTCTCCAAAACTCAAGTGGTCAGAATCTAGAACAATCCAGATCCTTAGACCCCCAAATGCCAGCCTTCATCTGATGCCCAGAGCCTGGAAAAAATGACTTCTTTTTCCCCTGGAAAATGGCCTCTCCTTGCGGCCACGCGGCTAGGTCGACCATGGCCATCCAAGACAGAAATTTCCAAATTTTGCTGGATTTCTCCAGAACTCAAGTGGTCAGAATCTAGGCCAATGCAAGTGCTAAGAGCCCCAAACGCCAGCTTTCATCTGATGTCTAGAGCCTGGGCAAATGACTTCTTTTTCCCTTGGAAACTGGCCTCTCTTTGCGGCCAATCGCCCTGCCCGACCCTGCCCACCCAAGACAGAAATTTCCAAATTTTGCTGGATTTCTCCAAAACTCAAGTGGTCAGAATCTAGGTCCCAGCAAGTGGTCAGAGCCTCAAACACCAGGTTTCATCTGATGCCCACACCCTGGGCAAATGACTTCTTTTTCCCCACAAAACTTGCCTCTCTTTGCGGCCACTCGCCCTGCTTACCCTGTCCACCCAAGCTAGAAAGTTCCAAATTTTGCTGGATTTCTCCAGAACTAAAATGGTCAGAAACTAGGCCAATGCAAGTCCGTAGAGCCCCAAAGGCCAGCTTTCTTTTCATGCCCGGAGCCTGGGCAAATAACTTCTTTGTCCCTTTGAATATGGCGTCTCTTTGCGGCCACTCGCCCTGGCCCACCCTGACCACACAACCTAAAAATTTCCAAATTTTGTTGGATTGCTAGAAAAGTACAGTGGTCAGAAGCGAGATCCCAGCTCGGCCTTATAGCCCCAAACGCCAGCTTTCATCTGATGCCCAGAGCCTGGCCAAATGACTTCTTTTTCCCCTGCAAAATGGCCTCTCTTTGCGGCCATTCGCCCTGGCCCACCCTGACCACCCAACCTAAAAATTTCCAAATTTTGTTGGATTTCTAGAAAAGTACAGTGGTCAGAAGCTAGATCCCAGCTCGGCCTTATAGCCCCAAACGCCAGCTTTCATCTGATGCCCAGAGCCTGGCAAAAATGATTTCTTTTTCCCCTGCAAAATGGCCTCTCTTTGCGGCCACTCGCCCTGGCCCACCCTGGCCACCCAAGACAGAAATTTCCAAATTTTGCTGGATTTCTCCAAAACTCAAGTGGTCAGAATCGAGGCCAGTCCAGATCCTTAGAGTCCCAAAGTCCAGCTTTCATCTGATGCCCAGAGCTTGGGCAAATGACTTCATTTTCCCATGGAAAATGGCCTATTTTCCGGCAACTCATCCTGGTTGAGCCTGGCCACCCAAGGCAGAAATGTCCAAATTTTCCTGGATTTCTCCAAAACTCAAGTGGTCAGTATCTAGGCCAATGCAAATGCTCAGAGCCCCAAACCCAAGCTTTCATCTGATGCCCAGACAAAGGGGAAATGACTTCTTTTTCCCCTGCAAAATGGCCTCTCTTTCCGGCAACTCGTCCTGGTTGAGCCTGGCCACCCTAGCTAGAATTTCCAAATTTTGCTGGAGTTCTCCAAAACTCAAGTGGTCAGAATCTAGAACAATCCAGATCCTTAGACCCCCAAATGCCAGCCTTCATCTGATGCCCAGAGCCTGGAAAAAATGACTTCTTTTTCCCCTGGAAAATGGCCTCTCCTTGCGGCCACGCGGCTAGGTCGACCATGGCCATCCAAGACAGAAATTTCCAAATTTTGCTGGATTTCTCCAGAACTCAAGTGGTCAGAATCTAGGCCAATGCAAGTGCTAAGAGCCCCAAATGCCAGCTTTCATCTGATGTCTAGAGCCTGGGCAAATGACTTCTTTTTCCCTTGGAAACTGGCCTCTCTTTGCGGCCAATCGCCCTGCCCGACCCTGCCCACCCAAGACAGAAATTTCCAAATTTTGCTGGATTTCTCCAAAACTCAAGTGGTCAGAATCTAGGTCCCAGCAAGTGGTCAGAGCCTCAAACACCAGGTTTCATCTGATGCCCACACCCTGGGCAAATGACTTCTTTTTCCCCACAAAACTTGCCTCTCTTTGCGGCCACTCGCCCTGCTTACCCTGTCCACCCAAGCTAGAAAGTTCCAAATTTTGCTGGATTTCTCCAAAACTAAAATGGTCAGAAACTAGGCCAATGCAAGTCCGTAGAGCCCCAAAGGCCAGCTTTCTTTTCATGCCCGGAGCCTGGGCAAATAACTTCTTTGTCCCTTTGAATATGGCGTCTCTTTGCGGCCACTCGCCCTGGCCCACCCTGACCACACAACCTAAAAATTTCCAAATTTTGTTGGATTGCTAGAAAAGTACAGTGGTCAGAAGCTAGATCCCAGCTCGGCCTTATAGCCCCAAACGCCAGCTTTCATCTGATGCCCAGAGCCTGGCAAAAATGATTTCTTTTTCCCCTGCAAAATGGCCTCTCTTTGCGGCCACTCGCCCTGGCCCACCCTGGCCACCCAAGACAGAAATTTCCAAATTTTGCTGGATTTCTCCAAAACTCAAGTTGTCAGAATCGAGGCCAGTCCAGATCCTTAGAGTCCCAAAGTCCAGCTTTCATCTGATGCCCAGATCCTGGGCAAATGACTTCATTTTCCCATGGAAAATGGCCTATTTTCCGGCAACTCGTCCTGGTTGAGCCTGGCCACCCAAGGCAGAAATGTCCAAATTTTCCTGGATTTCTCCAAAACTCAAGTGGTCAGTATCTAGGCCAATGCAAATGCTCAGAGCCCCAAACCCAAGCTTTCATCTGATGCCCAGACCAAGGGGAAATGACTTCTTTTTCCCCTGCAAAATGGTCTCTCTTTGTGGCCACTCGCCCTACCCGACCCTGACCACCCAAGCTAGAAATTTCCAAATTTTGCTGGATTTCTCCAAAACTACAGTGGTCAGTATCTATGTCCCAGCAAGTGCTCAGAGCCCCCAACGCCAGCTTTCATCTGATGCCCAGAGCCTTGGCAAATGCCTTCTCTTTCTCCTGGAAACTGGCCTCTCTTTGCGGCCGCTGGCCCTACCCGAGCCTGGCCACCCAAGCTAGAAATTTCCAAATTTTGCTGGATTTCTCCAAAACTACAGTGGTCAGAATCTAGGCCAGTGCAAGTCCTTAGAGCCCCAAAGGCCAGCTTCCAACTGATGTCCAGAGCCTAGCCAAATGACTTCTTTTTCCCCTGCAAAATGGTCTCTCTTTGTGGCCACTCGCCCTGCCCGACCCTGGCCACCCAAGACAGAAATTTCCAAATTTTGCTGGATTTCTCCAAAACTACAGTGGTCAGTATCTCTGTCCCAGCAAGTGCTCAGAGCCCCCAACGCCAGCTTTCATCTGATGCCCAGAGCCTTGGCAAATGCCTTCTCTTTCTCCTCCAAAATGGCCTCTCTTTGCGGCCGCTCGCCCTGCCCGACCTGACCACCCAAGCTAGAAATTTCCAAATTTTCTTGGATTTCTAGAAAACTACAGTGGTCAGAATCTAGGCCAGTGCAAGTCCTTAGAGCCCCAAAGGCCAGCTTTCATCTGATGTCCAGAGCCTGGGCAAATGACTTCTTTTTCCCCTGCAAAATGGCCTCTCTTTCCGGCAACTCGTCCTGGTTGAGCCTGGCCACTCTAGCTAGAATTTCCAAATTTTGCTGGAGTTCTCCAAAACTCAAGTGGTCAGAATCTAGAACAATCCAGATCCTTAGACCCCCAAATGCCAGCCTTCATCTGATGCCCAGAGCCTGGAAAAAATGACTTCTTTTTCCCCTGGAAAATGGCCTCTCCTTGCGGCCACGCGGCTAGGTCGACCATGGCCATCCAAGACAGAAATTTCCAAATTTTGCTGGATTTCTCCAGAACTCAAGTGGTCAGAATCTAGGCCAATGCAAGTGCTAAGAGCCCCAAACGCCAGCTTTCATCTGATGTCTAGAGCCTGGGCAAATGACTTCTTTTTCCCTTGGAAACTGGCCTCTCTTTGCGGCCAATCGCCCTGCCCGACCCTGCCCACCCAAGACAGAAATTTCCAAATTTTGCTGGATTTCTCCAAAACTCAAGTGGTCAGAATCTAGGTCCCAGCAAGTGGTCAGAGCCTCAAACACCAGGTTTCATCTGATGCCCACACTCTGGGCAAATGACTTCTTTTTCCCCACAAAACTTGCCTCTCTTTGCGGCCACTCGCCCTGCTTACCCTGTCCACCCAAGCTAGAAAGTTCCAAATTTTGCTGGATTTCTCCAGAACTAAAATGGTCAGAAACTAGGCCAATGCAAGTCCGTAGAGCCCCAAAGGCCAGCTTTCTTTTCATGCCCGGAGCCTGGGCAAATAACTTCTTTGTCCCTTTGAATATGGCGTCTCTTTGCGGCCACTCGCCCTGGCCCACCCTGACCACACAACCTAAAAATTTCCAAATTTTGTTGGATTGCTAGAAAAGTACAGTGGTCAGAAGCGAGATCCCAGCTCGGCCTTATAGCCCCAAACGCCAGCTTTCATCTGATGCCCAGAGCCTGGCCAAATGACTTCTTTTTCCCCTGCAAAATGGCCTCTCTTTGCGGCCACTAGCCCTGGCCCACCCTGACCACCCAACCTAAAAATTTCCAAATTTTGTTGGATTTCTAGAAAAGTACAGTGGTCAGAAGCTAGATCCCAGCTCGGCCTTATAGCCCCAAACGCCAGCTTTCATCTGATGCCCAGAGCCTGGCAAAAATGATTTCTTTTTCCCCTGCAAAATGGCCTCTCTTTGCGGCCACTCGCCCTGGCCCACCCTGGCCACCCAAGACAGAAATTTCCAAATTTTGCTGGATTTCTCCAAAACTCAAGTGGTCAGAATCGAGGCCAGTCCAGATCCTTAGAGTCCCAAAGTCCAGCTTTCATCTGATGCCCAGAGCCTGGGCAAATGACTTCATTTTCCCATGGAAAATGGCCTATTTTCCGGCAACTCGTCCTGGTTGAGCCTGGCCACCCAAGGCAGAAATGTCCAAATTTTCCTGGATTTCTCCAAAACTCAAGTGGTCAGTATCTAGGCCAATGCAAATGCTCAGAGCCCCAAACCCAAGCTTTCATCTGATGCCCAGACAAAGGGGAAATGACTTCTTTTTCCCCTGCAAAATGGCCTCTCTTTCCGGCAACTCGTCCTGGTTGAGCCTGGCCACCCTAGCTAGAATTTCCAAATTTTGCTGGAGTTCTCCAAAACTCAAGTGGTCAGAATCTAGAACAATCCAGATCCTTAGACCCCCAAATGCCAGCCTTCATCTGATGCCCAGAGCCTGGAAAAAATGACTTCTTTTTCCCCTGGAAAATGGCCTCTCCTTGCGGCCACGCGGCTAGGTCGACCATGGCCATCCAAGACAGAAATTTCCAAATTTTGCTGGATTTCTCCAGAACTCAAGTGGTCAGAATCTAGGCCAATGCAAGTGCTAAGAGCCCCAAATGCCAGCTTTCATCTGATGTCTAGAGCCTGGGCAAATGACTTCTTTTTCCCTTGGAAACTGGCCTCTCTTTGCGGCCAATCGCCCTGCCCGACCCTGCCCACCCAAGACAGAAATTTCCAAATTTTGCTGGATTTCTCCAAAACTCAAGTGGTCAGAATCTAGGTCCCAGCAAGTGGTCAGAGCCTCAAACACCAGGTTTCATCTGATGCCCACACCCTGGGCAAATGACTTCTTTTTCCCCACAAAACTTGCCTCTCTTTGCGGCCACTCGCCCTGCTTACCCTGTCCACCCAAGCTAGAAAGTTCCAAATTTTGCTGGATTTCTCCAAAACTAAAATGGTCAGAAACTAGGCCAATGCAAGTCCGTAGAGCCCCAAAGGCCAGCTTTCTTTTCATGCCCGGAGCCTGGGCAAATAACTTCTTTGTCCCTTTGAATATGGCGTCTCTTTGCGGCCACTCGCCCTGGCCCACCCTGACCACACAACCTAAAAATTTCCAAATTTTGTTGGATTGCTAGAAAAGTACAGTGGTCAGAAGCTAGATCCCAGCTCGGCCTTATAGCCCCAAAGGCCAGCTTTCATCTGATGCCCAGAGCCTGGCAAAAATGATTTCTTTTTCCCCTGCAAAATGGCCTCTCTTTGCGGCCACTCGCCCTGGCCCACCCTGGCCACCCAAGACAGAAATTTCCAAATTTTGCTGGATTTTTCCAAAACTCAAGTTGTCAGAATCGAGGCCAGTCCAGATCCTTAGAGTCCCAAAGTCCAGCTTTCATCTGATGCCCAGATCCTGGGCAAATGACTTCATTTTCCCCTGGAAAATGGCCTATTTTCCGGCAACTCGTCCTGGTTGAGCCTGGCCACCCAAGGCAGAAATGTCCAAATTTTCCTGGATTTCTCCAAAACTCAAGTGGTCAGTATCTAGGCCAATGCAAATGCTCAGAGCCCCAAACCCAAGCTTTCATCTGATGCCCAGACCAAGGGGAAATGACTTCTTTTTCCCCTGCAAAATGGTCTCTCTTTGTGGCCACTCGCCCTACCCGACCCTGACCACCCAAGCTAGAAATTTCCAAATTTTGCTGGATTTCTCCAAAACTACAGTGGTCAGTATCTATGTCCCAGCAAGTGCTCAGAGCCCCCAACGCCAGCTTTCATCTGATGCCCAGAGCCTTGGCAAATGCCTTCTCTTTCTCCTGGAAACTGGCCTCTCTTTGCGGCCGCTGGCCCTACCCGAGCCTGGCCACCCAAGCTAGAAATTTCCAAATTTTGCTGGATTTCTCCAAAACTACAGTGGTCAGAATCTAGGCCAGTGCAAGTCCTTAGAGCCCCAAAGGCCAGCTTCCAACTGATGTCCAGAGCCTGGGCAAATGACTTCTTTTTCCCCTGCAAAATGGTCTCTCTTTGTGGCCACTCGCCCTGCCCGACCCTGGCCACCCAAGACAGAAATTTCCAAATTTTGCTGGATTTCTCCAAAACTACAGTGGTCAGTATCTCTGTCCCAGCAAGTGCTCAGAGCCCCCAACGCCAGCTTTCATCTGATGCCCAGAGCCTTGGCAAATGCCTTCTCTTTCTCCTCCAAAATGGCCTCTCTTTGCGGCCGCTCGCCCTGCCCGACCTGACCACCCAAGCTAGAAATTTCCAAATTTTCTTGGATTTCTAGAAAAGTACAGTGGTCAGAATCTAGGCCAGTGCAAGTCCTTAGAGCCCCAAAGGCCAGCTTTCATCTGATGTCCAGAGCCTGGGCAAATGACTTCTTTTTCCCCTGCAAAATGGCCTCTCTTTCCGGCAACTCGTCCTGGTTGAGCCTGGCCACTCTAGCTAGAATTTCCAAATTTTGCTGGAGTTCTCCAAAACTCAAGTGGTCAGAATCTAGAACAATCCAGATCCTTAGACCCCCAAATGCCAGCCTTCATCTGATGCCCAGAGCCTGGAAAAAATGACTTCTTTTTCCCCTGAAAATGGCCTCTCCTTGCGGCCACGCGGCTAGGTCGACCATGGCCATCCAAGACAGAAATTTCCAAATTTTGCTGGATTTCTCCAGAACTCAAGTGTCAGAATCTAGGCCAATGCAAGTGCTAAGAGCCCCAAACGCCAGCTTTCATCTGATGTCTAGAGCCTGGGCAAATGACTTCTTTTTCCCTTGGAAACTGGCCTCTCTTTGCGGCCAATCGCCCTGCCCGACCCTGCCCACCCAAGACAGAAATTTCCAAATTTTGCTGGATTTCTCCAAAACTCAAGTGGTCAGAATCTAGGTCCCAGCAAGTGGTCAGAGCCTCAAACACCAGGTTTCATCTGATGCCCACACCCTGGGCAAATGACTTCTTTTTCCCCACAAAACTTGCCTCTCTTTGCGGCCACTCGCCCTGCTTACCCTGTCCACCCAAGCTAGAAAGTTCCAAATTTTGCTGGATTTCTCCAAAACTAAAATGGTCAGAAACTAGGCCAATGCAAGTCCTTAGAGCCCCAAAGGCCAGCTTTCTTTTCATGCCCGGAGCCTGGGCAAATAACTTCTTTGTCCCTTTGAATATGGCGTCTCTTTGCGGCCACTCGCCCAGGCCCACCCTGACCACACAACCTAAAAATTTCCAAATTTTGTTGGATTGCTAGAAAAGTACAGTGGTCAGAAGCTAGATCCCAGCTCGGCCTTATAGCCCCAAAGGCCAGCTTTCATCTGATGCCCAGAGCCTGGCCAAATGACTTCTTTTTCCCCTGCAAAATGGCCTCTCTTTGCAGCCACTCGCCCTGGCCCACCCTGACCACCCAACCTAAAAATTTCCAAATTTTGTTGGATTTCTAGAAAAGTACAGTGGTCAGAAGCTAGATCCCAGCTCGGCCTTATAGCCCCAAACGCCAGCTTTCATCTGATGCCCAGAG
>NW_026990068.1:0-40401 GCF_036417665.1 Passer domesticus | reverse complement strand
AATTTTTAGGTTGGGCGGTCAGGGTGGGCCAGGGCGAGTGGCCCGCAAAGAGAGGCCATTTTGCAGGGGAAAAAGAAGTCATGTGGCCAACCTCTGGGCATCAGGTGAAAGCTGGCCTTTGGGGCTATAAGGCCGAGTTGGCATCTAGCTTCTGACCACTGTAGTTTTGGAGAAATCCAGCAAAATTTGGCAATTTTTAGGTTGGGTGGTTCAGGGTGGGCCAGGGCGAGTGCGCAAAGAGAGGCAATTTTGCAGGGGAAAAAGAAGTCCTTTGGCCAACCTATGGGCATCAGGTGAAAGCTGGCCTTTGGGGCTAATAGGCCGAGCTGGGATCTGGCTTCTGACCACTGTAGTTTTGGAGAAATCCAGCAAAATTTGCAATTTTTAGGTTGGGCGGGTCAGGGTGGGCCAGGGCGAGTGGCGCAAAGAGAGGCCATTTTGCAGGGGAAAAAGAAGTCCTTTGGCCAACCTCTGGGCATCAGGTGAAAGCTGGCGTTTGGGGCTATAAGGCCGAGCTGGCATCTAGCTTCTGACCACTGTAGTTTTGGAGAAATCCAGCAAAATTTGGCAATTTTTAGGTTGGGCGGTCAGGGTGGGGCCAGGTGCGAGTGGCCGCAAAGAGAGGCCATTTTGCAGGGGAAAAAGAAGTCCTTTGGCCAACCTCTGGGCATCAGGTGAAAGCTGGCCTTTGGGGCTATAAGGCCGAGCTGGCATCTAGCTTCTGACCACTGTAGTTTTGGAGAAATCCAGCAAAATTTGGGCAATTTTTAGGTTGGGCGGGTCAGGGTGGGCCAGGGCGAATGGCCGGCAAAGAGAGGCCATTTTGCAGGGGAAAAAGAAGTCCTTTGGCCAACCTCTGGGCATCAGGTGAAAGCTGGCCTTTGGGGCTATAAGGCCAAGCTGGGATCTAGCTTCTGACCACTGTAGTTTTGGAGAAATCCAAGCAAAATTTGGCAATTTTAGGTTGGGCGGTCAGGGTGGGCCAGGGCGAGTGGCCGCAAGAGAGGCCATTTTGCAGGGGAAAAAGAAGTCCTTTGGCCAACCTCTGGGCATCAGGTGAAAGCTGGCCTTTGGGGCTATAAGGCCGAGCTGGCATCTAGCTTCTGACCACTGTAGTTTTGGAGAAATCCAGCAAAATTTGGCAATTTTTAGGTTGGGCGGTCAGGGTGGGCCAGGGCGAGTGGCCGCAAAGAGAGGCCATTTTGCAGGGGAAAAAGAAAGTCCTTTGGCCAACCTCTGGGCATCAGGTGAAAGCTGCCTTTGGGGCTATAAGGACCGAGCTGGCATCTAGCTTCTGACCACTGTAGTTTTGGAGAAATCCAGCAAGATTTGGCAATTTTTAGGTTGGGCGGTCAGGGTGGGCCAGGGCGAGTGGCCGCAAAGAGAGGCCATTTGCAGGGGAAAAAGAAGTCCTTTGGCCAACCTCTGGGCATCAGATGAAAGCTGGCCTTTGGGGGCTATAAGGCCGAGTTGGCATCTAGCTTCTGACCACTGTAGTTTTGGAGAAATCCAGCAAAATTTGGCAATTTTTTAGGTGGGTGGTCAGGGTGGGCCAGGGAGAGTGGCCGCAAAGAGAGGCCATTTTGCAGGGGAAAAAGAAGTCCTTTGGCAACCTCTGGGCATCAGGTGAAAGCTGGCGTTTGGGGCTATAAGGCCGAGCTGGCATCTAGCTTCTGACCACTGTAGTTTTGGAGAAATCCAGCAAAATTTGGCAATTTTAGGTTGGGCGGTCAGGGTGGGCAGGGCGAGTGGCCGCAAAGAGAGGCCATTTTGCAGGGGAAAAAGAAGTCCTTTGGCCAACCTCTGGGCATCAGGTGAAAGCTGGCCTTTGGGGCTATAAGGCCGAGCTGGATCTGGCTTCTGACCACTGTAGTTTTGGAGAAATCCAGCAAATTTGGCAAATTTTTAGGTTGGGCGGTCAGGGTGGGCCAGGGCGAGTGGCCGCAAAGAGAGGCCATTTTGCAGGGGAAAAAGAAGTCCTTTGGCCAACCTCTGGGCATCAGGTGAAAGCTGGCCTTTGGGGCTATAAGGCCGAGCTGGCATCTAGCTTCTGACCACTGTAGTTTTGGAGAAATCCAGCAAAATTTGGCAATTTTTAGGTTGGGCGGTCAGGTGTGGGCCAGGGCGAGTGGCCGCAAAGAGAGGCCATTTTGCAGGGGAAAAAGAAGTCCTTTGGCCAACCTCTGGGCATCAGGTGAAAGCTGGCCTTTGGGCTATAAGGCCGAGCTGGCATCTAGCTTCTGACCACTGTAGTTTTGGAGAAATCCAGCAAAATTTGGCACTTTTTAGGTTGGGCGGTCAGGGTGGGCCAGGGCGAATGGCCGCAAAGAGAGGCCATTTTGCAGGGGAAAAAGAAGTCCTTTGGCCAACCTCTGGGCATCAGGTTGAAAGCTGGCCTTTGGGGCTATAAGGCCGAGCTGGCATCTAGCTTCTGACCACTGTAGTTTTGGAGAAATCCAGCAAAATTTGGCAATTTTTAGGTTGGGCGGTCAGGGTGGGCCAGGGGCGAGTGGCCGCAAAGAGAGGCCATTTTGCAGGGGAAAAAGAAGTCCTTTGGCCAACCTCTGGGCATCAGATGAAAGCTGGCGTTTGGGGCTATAAGGCCGAGCTGGGATCTGGCTTCTGACCACTGTAGTTTTGGAGAAATCCAACAAAATTTGGAAATTTTCAGGTTGGGTGGTCAGGGTGTGCCAGGGAGAGTGGCCGCAAAGAGAGGCCATTTTGCAGGGGAAAAAGAAGTCCTTTGGCCAACCTCTGGGCATCAGGTGAAAGCTGGCCTTTGGGGCTATAAGGCCGAGCTGGCATCTAGCTTCTGACCACTGTAGTTTTGGAGAAATCCAGCAAAATTTGGCAATTTTTAGGTTGGGCGGTCAGGGTGGGCCAGGGCGAGTGGCCGCAAAGAGAGGCCATTTTGCAGGGGAAAAAGAAGTCCTTTGGCCAACCTCTGGGCATCAGGTGAAAGCTGGCCTTTGGGGCTATAAGGCCGAGCTGGCATCTAGCTTCTGACCACTGTAGTTTTGGAGAAATCCAGCAAAATTTGGCAATTTTTAGGTTGGGCGGTCAGGGTGGGCCAGGGCGAGTGGCCGCAAAGAGAGGCCATTTTGCAGGGAAAAAGAAGTCCTTTGGCCAACCTCTGGGCATCAGGTGAAAGCTGGCGTTTGGGGCTATAAGGCCGAGCTGGCATCTAGCTTCTGACCACTGTAGTTTTGGAGAAATCCAGCAAAATTTGGCAATTTTTAGGTTGGGCGGTCAGGGTGGGCCAGGGCGAGTGGCCGCAAAGAGAGGCCATTTTGCAGGGGAAAAAGAAGTCCTTTGGCCAACCTCTGGGCATCAGGTGAAAGCTGGCCTTTGGGGCTATAAGGCCGAGCTGGCATCTAGCTTCTGACCACTGTAGTTTTGGAGAAATCCAGCAAAATTTGGCAATTTTTAGGTTGGGCGGTCAGGGTGGGCCAGGGCGAGTGGCCGCAAAGAGAGGCCATTTTGCAGGGGAAAAAGAAGTCCTTTGGCCAACCTCTGGGCATCAGGTGAAAGCTGGCCTTTGGGGCTATAAGGCCGAGCTGGCATCTAGCTTCTGACCACTGTAGTTTTGGAGAAATCCAGCAAAATTTGGCAATTTTTAGGTTGGGCGGTCAGGGTGGGCCAGGGCGAGTGGCCGCAAAGAGAGGCCATTTTGCAGGGGAAAAAGAAGTCCTTTGGCCAACCTCTGGGCATCAGGTGAAAGCTGGCCTTTGGGGCTATAAGGCCGAGCTGGCATCTAGCTTCTGACCACTGTAGTTTTGCAGAAATCCAGCAAAATTTGGGCAATTTTTAGGTTGGGCGGTCAGGGTGGGCCAGGGCGAGTGGCCGCAAAGAGAGGCCATTTTGCAGGGGAAAAAGAAGTCCTTTGGCCAACCTCTGGGCATCAGGTGGAAAGCTGGCCTTTGGGGCTATAAGGCCGAGCTGGCATCTAGCTTCTGACCACTGTAGTTTTGGAGAAATCCAGCAAAATTTGGCAATTTTTAGGTTGGGCGGTCAGGGTGGGCCAGGGCGAGTGGCCGCAAAGAGAGGCCATTTTGCAGGGGAAAAAGAAGTCCTTTGGCCAACCTCTGGGCATCAGGTGAAAGCTGGCCTTTGGGGCTATAAGGCCGAGTTGGCATCTAGCTTCTGACCACTGTAGTTTTGGAGAAATCCAGCAAATTTGGCAATTTTTAGGTTGGGTGGTCAGGGTGGGCCAGGGCGAGTGGCCGCAAAGAGAGGCCATTTTGCAGGGGAAAAAGAAGTCCTTTGGCCAACCTCTGGGCATCAGGTGAAAGCTGGCCTTTGGGGCTATAAGGCCGAGCTGGGATCTGGCTTCTGACCACTGTAGTTTTGGAGAAATCCAGCAAAATTTGGCAATTTTTAGTTGGGGCGGTCAGGGTGGGCCAGGGCGAGTGGCCGCAAAGAGAGGCCATTTTGCAGGGGAAAAAGAAGTCCTTTGGCCAACCTCTGGGCATCAGGTGAAAGCTGGCCTTTGGGGCTATAAGGCCGAGCTGGCATCTAGCTTCTGACCACTGTAGTTTTTGGAGAAATCCAGCAAAATTTGGAAATTTTTAGGTTGGGCGGTCAGGGTGGGCCAGGGCGAGTGGCCGCAAAGAGAGGCCATTTTGCAGGGGAAAAAGAAGTCCTTTGGCCAACCTCTGGGCATCAGGTGAAAGCTGGCCTTTGGGGCTATAAGGCCGAGCTGGCATCTAGCTTCTGACCACTGTAGTTTTGGAGAAATCCAGCAAAATTTGGCAAATTTTTAGGTTGGGCGGTCAGGGTGGGCCAGGGCGAGTGGCCGCAAAGAGAGGCCATTTTGCAGGGGAAAAAGAAGTCCTTTGGCCAACCTCTGGGCATCAGGTGAAAGCTGGCCTTTGGGGCTATAAGGCCGAGCTGGCATCTAGCTTCTGACCACTGTAGTTTTGGAGAAATCCAGCAAAATTTGGCAATTTTTAGGTTGGGCGGTCAGGGTGGGCCAGGGCGAGTGGCCGCAAAGAGAGGCCATTTTGCAGGGGAAAAAGAAGTCCTTTGGCCAACCTCTGGGCATCAGATGAAAGCTGGCGTTTGGGGCTATAAGGCCGAGCTGGGATCTGGCTTCTGACCACTGTAGTTTTGGAGAAATCCAACAAAATTTGGAAAATTTCAGGTTGGGTGGTAAGGGTGGGCCAGGGAGAGTGGCCGCAAAGAGAGGCCATTTTGCAGGGGAAAAAGAAGTCCTTTGGCCAACATCTGGGCATCAGGTGAAAGCTGGCCTTTGGGGCTATAAGGCCGAGCTGGCATCTAGCTTCTGACCACTGTAGTTTTGGAGAAATCCAGCAAAATTTGGCAATTTTTAGCTTGGCGGTCAGGGTGGGCCAGGGCGAGTGGCCGCAAAGAGAGGCCATTTTGCAGGGAAAAAGAAGTCCTTTGGCCAACCTCTGGGCATCAGGTGAAAGCTGGCCTTTGGGGCTATAAGGCCGAGCTGGCATCTAGCTTCTGACCACTGTAGTTTTGGAGAAATCCAGCAAAATTTGGCAATTTTTAGGTTGGGCGGTCAGGGTGGGCCAGGGCGAGTGGCCGCAAAGAGAGGCCATTTTGCAGGGGAAAAAGAAGTCCTTTGGCCAACCTCTGGGCATCAGGTGAAAGCTGGCCTTTGGGGCTATAAGGCCGAGCTGGCATCTAGCTTCTGACCACTGTAGTTTTGGAGAAATCCAGCAAAATTTGGCAATTTTTAGGTTGGGCGGTCAGGGTGGGGCCAGGGCGAGTGGCCGCAAAGAGAGGCCATTTTGCAGGGGAAAAAAGAAGTCCTTTGGCCAACCTCTGGGCATCAGGTGAAAGCTGGCCTTTGGGGCTATAAGGCCGAGCTGGCATCTAGCTTCTGACCACTGTAGTTTTGGAGAAATCCAACAAAATTTGGCAATTTTTAGGTTGGGGTCAGGGTGGGCCAGGGCGAGTGGCCGCAAAGAGAGGCCATTTTGCAGGGGAAAAAGAAGTCCTTTGGCCAACCTCTGGGCATCAGGTGAAAGCTGGCCTTTGGGGCTATAAGGCCGAGCTGGCATCTAGCTTCTGACCACTGTAGTTTTGGAGAAATCCAGCAAAATTTGGCAATTTTTAGGTTGGGCGGTCAGGGTGGGCCAGGGCGAGTGGCCGCAAAGAGAGGCCATTTTGCAGGGGAAAAAGAAGTCCTTTGGCCAACCTCTGGGCATCAGATGAAAGCTGGCGTTTGGGGCTATAAGGCCGAGCTGGGATCTGGCTTCTGACCACTGTAGTTTTGGAGAAATCCAACAAAATTTGGAAAATTTCAGGTTGGGCTGTCAGGGTGGGCCAGGGCGAGTGGCCGCAAAGAGAGGCCATTTTGCAGGGGAAAAAGAAGTCATGTGGCCAACCTCTGGGCATCAGGTGAAAGCTGGCCTTTGGGGTTATAAGGCCGAGCTGGGATCTGGCTTCTGACCACTGTAGTTTTGGAGAAATCCAGCAAAATGTGGCAATTTTTAGCTTGGGCGGTCAGGGTGGGCCAGGGCGAGTGGCCGCAAAGAGAGGCCATTTTGCAGGGGAAAAAGAAGTCATTTGGCCAGCCTCTGGGCATCAGATGAAAGCTGGCGTTTGGGCTATAAGGCCGAGCTGGGATCTAGCTTCTGACCACTGTAGTTTTGGAGAAATCCAGCAAAATTTGGAAATTTTTAGGTTGGGTGGTCAGGGTGGGCCAGGGCGAGTGGCCGCAAAGAGAGGCCATTTTGCAGGGGAAAAAGAAGTCATTTGGCCAGCCTCTGGGCATCAGATGAAATCTGGCGTTTGGGGCTATAAGGCCGAGCTGGCATCTAGCCTCTGACCACTATAGTTTTGGAGAAATCCAGCAAAATTTGGCAATTTTTAGGTTGGGCGGTCAGGGTGGGCCAGGGCGAGTGGCCGCAAAGAGAGGCCATTTTGCAGGGGAAAAAGAAGTCATTTGGCCAGCCTCTGGGCATCAGATGAAAGCTGGCCTTTGGGGCTATAAGGCCGAGCTGGCATCTAGCTTCTGACCACTGTAGTTTTGGAGAAATCCAGCAAAATTTGGCAATTTTTAGGTTGGGCGGTCAGGGTGGGCCAGGGCGAGTGGCCGCAAAGAGAGGCCATTTTGCAGGGGAAAAAGAAGTCCTTTGGCCAACCTCTGGGCATCAGGTGAAAGCTGGCCTTTGGGGCTATAAGGCCGAGCTGGCATCTAGCTTCTGACCACTGTAGTTTTGGAGAAATCCAGCAAAATTTGGCAATTTTTAGGTTGGGCGGTCAGGGTGGGCCAGGGCGAGTGGCCGCAAAGAGAGGCCATTTTGCAGGGGAAAAAGAAGTCCTTTGGCCAACCTCTGGGCATCAGGTGAAAGCTGGCCTTTGGGGCTATAAGGCCGAGCTGGCATCTAGCTTCTGACCACTGTAGTTTTGGAGAAATCCAGCAAAATTTGGAAATTTTTAGGTTGGGTGGTCAGGGTGGGCCAGGGAGAGTGGCCGCAAAGAGAGGCCATTTTGCAGGGGAAAAAGAAGTCCTTTGGCCAACCTCTGGGCATCAGGTGAAAGCTGGCCTTTAGGGCTATAAGGCCGAGCTGGCATCTAGCTTCTGACCACTGTAGTTTTGGAGAAATCCAGCAAAATTTGGCAATTTTTAGGTTGGGCGGTCAGGGTGGGCCAGGGCGAGTGGCCGCAAAGAGAGGCCATTTTGCAGGGGAAAAAGAAGTCCTTTGGCCAACCTCTGGGCATCAGGTGAAAGCTGGCCTTTGGGGCTATAAGGCCGAGCTGGCATCTAGCTTCTGACCACTGTAGTTTTGGAGAAATCCAGCAAAATTTGGCAATTTTTAGGTTGGGCGGTCAGGGTGGGCCAGGGCGAGTGGCCGCAAAGAGAGGCCATTTTGCAGGGGAAAAAGAAGTCCTTTGGCCAACCTCTGGGCATCAGGTGAAAGCTGGCCTTTGGGGCTATAAGGCCGAGCTGGCATCTAGCTTCTGACCACTGTAGTTTTGGAGAAATCCAGCAAAATTTGGCAATTTTTAGGTTGGGCGGTCAGGGTGGGCCAGGGCGAGTGGCCGCAAAGAGAGGCCATTTTGCAGGGGAAAAAGAAGTCCTTTGGCCAACCTCTGGGCATCAGGTGAAAGCTGGCCTTTGGGGCTATAAGGCCGAGCTGGGATCTAGCTTCTGACCACTGTAGTTTTGGAGAAATCCAGCAAAATTTGGCAATTTTTAGGTTGGGCGGTCAGGGTGGGCCAGGGCGAGTGGCCGCAAAGAGAGGCCATTTTGCAGGGGAAAAAGAAGTCCTTTGGCCAACCTCTGGGCATCAGGTGAAAGCTGGCCTTTGGGGCTATAAGGCCGAGCTGGCATCTAGCTTCTGACCACTGTAGTTTTGGAGAAATCCAGCAAAATTTGGAAATTTTTAGGTTGGGCGGTCAGGGTGGGCCAGGGCGAGTGGCCGCAAAGAGAGGCCATTTTGCAGGGGAAAAAGAAGTCCTTTGGCCAACCTCTGGGCATCAGGTGAAAGCTGGCCTTTGGGGCTATAAGGCCGAGCTGGCATCTAGCTTCTGACCACTGTAGTTTTGGAGAAATCCAGCAAAATTTGGCAATTTTTAGGTTGGGCGGTCAGGGTGGGCCAGGGCGAATGGCCGCAAAGAGAGGCCATTTTGCAGGGGAAAAAGAAGTCCTTTGGCCAACCTCTGGGCATCAGGTGAAAGCTGGCCTTTGGGGCTATAAGGCCGAGCTGGCATCTAGCTTCTGACCACTGTAGTTTTGGAGAAATCCAGCAAAATTTGGCAATTTTTAGGTTGGGCGGTCAGGGTGGGCCAGGGCGAGTGGCCGCAAAGAGAGGCCATTTTGCAGGGGAAAAAGAAGTCCTTTGGCCAACCTCTGGGCATCAGATGAAAGCTGGCGTTTGGGGCTATAAGGCCGAGCTGGGATCTGGCTTCTGACCACTGTAGTTTTGGAGAAATCCAACAAAATTTGGAAAATTTCAGGTTGGGTGGTAAGGGTGGGCCAGGGAGAGTGGCCGCAAAGAGAGGCCATTTTGCAGGGGAAAAAGAAGTCCTTTGGCCAACCTCTGGGCATCAGGTGAAAGCTGGCCTTTGGGGCTATAAGGCCGAGCTGGCATCTAGCTTCTGACCACTGTAGTTTTGGAGAAATCCAGCAAAATTTGGCAATTTTTAGCTTGGGCGGTCAGGGTGGGCCAGGGCGAGTGGCCGCAAAGAGAGGCCATTTTGCAGGGGAAAAAGAAGTCCTTTGGCCAACCTCTGGGCATCAGGTGAAAGCTGGCCTTTGGGGCTATAAGGCCGAGCTGGCATCTAGCTTCTGACCACTGTAGTTTTGGAGAAATCCAGCAAAATTTGGCAATTTTTAGGTTGGGCGGTCAGGGTGGGCCAGGGCGAGTGGCCGCAAAGAGAGGCCATTTTGCAGGGGAAAAAGAAGTCCTTTGGCCAACCTCTGGGCATCAGGTGAAAGCTGGCCTTTGGGGCTATAAGGCCGAGCTGGCATCTAGCTTCTGACCACTGTAGTTTTGGAGAAATCCAGCAAAATTTGGCAATTTTTAGGTTGGGCGGTCAGGGTGGGCCAGGGCGAGTGGCCGCAAAGAGAGGCCATTTTGCAGGGGATAAAGAAGTCCTTTGGCCAACCTCTGGGCATCAGGTGAAAGCTGGCCTTTGGGGCTATAAGGCCGAGCTGGCATCTAGCTTCTGACCACTGTAGTTTTGGAGAAATCCAACAAAATTTGGCAATTTTTAGGTTGGGCGGTCAGGGTGGGCCAGGGCGAGTGGCCGCAAAGAGAGGCCATTTTGCAGGGGAAAAAGAAGTCCTTTGGCCAACCTCTGGGCATCAGGTGAAAGCTGGCCTTTGGGGCTATAAGGCCGAGCTGGCATCTAGCTTCTGACCACTGTAGTTTTGGAGAAATCCAGCAAAATTTGGCAATTTTTAGGTTGGGCGGTCAGGGTGGGCCAGGGCGAGTGGCCGCAAAGAGAGGCCATTTTGCAGGGGAAAAAGAAGTCCTTTGGCCAACCTCTGGGCATCAGATGAAAGCTGGCGTTTGGGGCTATAAGGCCGAGCTGGGATCTGGCTTCTGACCACTGTAGTTTTGGAGAAATCCAACAAAATTTGGAAAATTTCAGGTTGGGCTGTCAGGGTGGGCCAGGGAGAGTGGCCGCAAAGAGAGGCCATTTTGCAGGGGAAAAAGAAGTCATGTGGCCAACCTCTGGGCATCAGGTGAAAGCTGGCCTTTGGGGTTATAAGGCCGAGCTGGGATCTGGCTTCTGACCACTGTAGTTTTGGAGAAATCCAGCAAAATGTGGCAATTTTTAGCTTGGGCGGTCAGGGTGGGCCAGGGCGAGTGGCCGCAAAGAGAGGCCATTTTGCAGGGGAAAAAGAAGTCATTTGGCCAGCCTCTGGGCATCCGATGAAAGCTGGCGTTTGGGGCTATAAGGCCGAGCTGGGATCTAGCTTCTGACCACTGTAGTTTTGGAGAAATCCAGCAAAATTTGGAAATTTTTAGGTTGGGTGGTCAGGGTGGGCCAGGGCGAGTGGCCGCAAAGAGAGGCCATTTTGCAGGGGAAAAAGAAGTCATTTGGCCAGCCTCTGGGCATCAGATGAAATCTGGCGTTTGGGGCTATAAGGCCGAGCTGGCATCTAGCCTCTGACCACTATAGTTTTGGAGAAATCCAGCAAAATTTGGCAATTTTTAGGTTGGGCGGTCAGGGTGGGCCAGGGCGAGTGGCCGCAAAGAGAGGCCATTTTGCAGGGGAAAAAGAAGTCATTTGGCCAGCCTCTGGGCATCAGATGAAAGCTGGCCTTTGGGGCTATAAGGCCGAGCTGGCATCTAGCTTCTGACCACTGTAGTTTTGGAGAAATCCAGCAAAATTTGGCAATTTTTAGGTTGGGCGGTCAGGGTGGGCCAGGGCGAGTGGCCGCAAAGAGAGGCCATTTTGCAGGGGAAAAAGAAGTCCTTTGGCCAACCTCTGGGCATCAGGTGAAAGCTGGCCTTTGGGGCTATAAGGCCGAGCTGGCATCTAGCTTCTGACCACTGTAGTTTTGGAGAAATCCAGCAAAATTTGGCAATTTTTAGGTTGGGCGGTCAGGGTGGGCCAGGGCGAGTGGCCGCAAAGAGAGGCCATTTTGCAGGGGAAAAAGAAGTCCTTTGGCCAACCTCTGGGCATCAGGTGAAAGCTGGCCTTTGGGGCTATAAGGCCGAGCTGGCATCTAGCTTCTGACCACTGTAGTTTTGGAGAAATCCAGCAAAATTTGGAAATTTTTAGGTTGGGTGGTCAGGGTGGGCCAGGGAGAGTGGCCGCAAAGAGAGGCCATTTTGCAGGGGAAAAAGAAGTCCTTTGGCCAACCTCTGGGCATCAGGTGAAAGCTGGCCTTTAGGGCTATAAGGCCGAGCTGGCATCTAGCTTCTGACCACTGTAGTTTTGGAGAAATCCAGCAAAATTTGGCAATTTTTAGGTTGGGCGGTCAGGGTGGGCCAGGGCGAGTGGCCGCAAAGAGAGGCCATTTTGCAGGGGAAAAAGAAGTCCTTTGGCCAACCTCTGGGCATCAGGTGAAAGCTGGCCTTTGGGGCTATAAGGCCGAGCTGGCATCTAGCTTCTGACCACTGTAGTTTTGGAGAAATCCAGCAAAATTTGGCAATTTTTAGGTTGGGCGGTCAGGGTGGGCCAGGGCGAGTGGCCGCAAAGAGAGGCCATTTTGCAGGGGAAAAAGAAGTCCTTTGGCCAACCTCTGGGCATCAGGTGAAAGCTGGCCTTTGGGGCTATAAGGCCGAGCTGGCATCTAGCTTCTGACCACTGTAGTTTTGGAGAAATCCAGCAAAATTTGGCAATTTTTAGGTTGGGCGGTCAGGGTGGGCCAGGGCGAGTGGCCGCAAAGAGAGGCCATTTTGCAGGGGAAAAAGAAGTCCTTTGGCCAACCTCTGGGCATCAGGTGAAAGCTGGCCTTTGGGGCTATAAGGCCGAGCTGGGATCTAGCTTCTGACCACTGTAGTTTTGGAGAAATCCAGCAAAATTTGGCAATTTTTAGGTTGGGCGGTCAGGGTGGGCCAGGGCGAGTGGCCGCAAAGAGAGGCCATTTTGCAGGGGAAAAAGAAGTCCTTTGGCCAACCTCTGGGCATCAGGTGAAAGCTGGCCTTTGGGGCTATAAGGCCGAGCTGGCATCTAGCTTCTGACCACTGTAGTTTTGGAGAAATCCAGCAAAATTTGGCAATTTTTAGGTTGGGCGGTCAGGGTGGGCCAGGGCGAGTGGCCGCAAAGAGAGGCCATTTTGCAGGGGAAAAAGAAGTCCTTTGGCCAACCTCTGGGCATCAGGTGAAAGCTGGCCTTTGGGGCTATAAGGCCGAGCTGGCATCTAGCTTCTGACCACTGTAGTTTTGGAGAAATCCAGCAAAATTTGGAAATTTTTAGGTTGGGTGGTCAGGGTGGGCCAGGGAGAGTGGCCGCAAAGAGAGGCCATTTTGCAGGGGAAAAAGAAGTCCTTTGGCCAACCTCTGGGCATCAGGTGAAAGCTGGCCTTTAGGGCTATAAGGCCGAGCTGGCATCTAGCTTCTGACCACTGTAGTTTTGGAGAAATCCAGCAAAATTTGGCAATTTTTAGGTTGGGCGGTCAGGGTGGGCCAGGGCGAGTGGCCGCAAAGAGAGGCCATTTTGCAGGGGAAAAAGAAGTCCTTTGGCCAACCTCTGGGCATCAGGTGAAAGCTGGCCTTTGGGGCTATAAGGCCGAGCTGGCATCTAGCTTCTGACCACTGTAGTTTTGGAGAAATCCAGCAAAATTTGGCAATTTTTAGGTTGGGCGGTCAGGGTGGGCCAGGGCGAGTGGCCGCAAAGAGAGGCCATTTTGCAGGGGAAAAAGAAGTCCTTTGGCCAACCTCTGGGCATCAGGTGAAAGCTGGCCTTTGGGGCTATAAGGCCGAGCTGGCATCTAGCTTCTGACCACTGTAGTTTTGGAGAAATCCAGCAAAATTTGGCAATTTTTAGGTTGGGCGGTCAGGGTGGGCCAGGGCGAGTGGCCGCAAAGAGAGGCCATTTTGCAGGGGAAAAAGAAGTCCTTTGGCCAACCTCTGGGCATCAGGTGAAAGCTGGCCTTTGGGGCTATAAGGCCGAGCTGGCATCTAGCTTCTGACCACTGTAGTTTTGGAGAAATCCAGCAAAATTTGGCACTTTTTAGGTTGGGCGGTCAGGGTGGGCCAGGGCGAGTGGCCGCAAAGAGAGGCCATTTTGCAGGGGAAAAAGAAGTCCTTTGGCCAACCTCTGGGCATCAGGTGAAAGCTGGCCTTTGGGGCTATAAGGCCGAGCTGGCATCTAGCTTCTGACCACTGTAGTTTTGGAGAAATCCAGCAAAATTTGGCAATTTTTAGGTTGGGCGGTCAGGGTGGGCCAGGGCGAGTGGCCGCAAAGAGAGGCCATTTTGCAGGGGAAAAAGAAGTCCTTTGGCCAACCTCTGGGCATCAGATGAAAGCTGGCGTTTGGGGCTATAAGGCCGAGCTGGGATCTGGCTTCTGACCACTGTAGTTTTGGAGAAATCCAACAAAATTTGGAAAATTTCAGGTTGGGTGGTCAGGGTGGGCCAGGGAGAGTGGCCGCAAAGAGAGGCCATTTTGCAGGGGAAAAAGAAGTCCTTTGGCCAACCTCTGGGCATCAGGTGAAAGCTGGCGTTTGGGGCTATAAGGCCGAGCTGGCATCTAGCTTCTGACCACTGTAGTTTTGGAGAAATCCAGCAAAATTTGGCAATTTTTAGGTTGGGCGGTCAGGGTGGGCCAGGGCGAGTGGCCGCAAAGAGAGGCCATTTTGCAGGGGAAAAAGAAGTCCTTTGGCCAACCTCTGGGCATCAGGTGAAAGCTGGCGTTTGGGGCTATAAGGCCGAGCTGGCATCTAGCTTCTGACCACTGTAGTTTTGGAGAAATCCAGCAAAATTTGGCAATTTTTAGGTTGGGCGGTCAGGGTGGGCCAGGGCGAGTGGCCGCAAAGAGAGGCCATTTTGCAGGGGAAAAAGAAGTCCTTTGGCCAACCTCTGGGCATCAGGTGAAAGCTGGCCTTTGGGGCTATAAGGCCGAGCTGGCATCTAGCTTCTGACCACTGTAGTTTTGGAGAAATCCAGCAAAATTTGGGAATTTTTAGGTTGGGCGGTCAGGGTGGGCCAGGGCGAGTGGCCGCAAAGAGAGGCCATTTTGCAGGGGAAAAAGAAGTCCTTTGGCCAACCTCTGGGCATCAGGTGAAAGCTGGCCTTTGGGGCTATAAGGCCGAGCTGGCATCTAGCTTCTGACCACTGTAGTTTTGGAGAAATCCAGCAAAATTTGGCAATTTTTAGGTTGGGCGGTCAGGGTGGGCCAGGGCGAGTGGCCGCAAAGAGAGGCCATTTTGCAGGGGAAAAAGAAGTCCTTTGGCCAACCTCTGGGCATCAGATGAAAGCTGGCGTTTGGGGCTATATGGCCGAGCTGGGATCTGGCTTCTGACCACTGTAGTTTTGGAGAAATCCAACAAAATTTGGAAAATTTCAGGTTGGGTGGTCAGGGTGGGCCAGGGCGAGTGGCCGCAAAGAGAGGCCATTTTGCAGGGGAAAAAGAAGTCATGTGGCCAACCTCTGGGCACCAGGTGAAAGCTGGCCTTTGGGGCTATAAGGCCGAGCTGGGATGTGGCTTCTGACCACTGTAGTTTTGGAGAAATCCAACAAAATTTGGAAATTTTTAGGTTGGGTGGTCAGGGTGGGCCAGGGCGAGTGGCCGCAAAGAGAGGCCATTTTGCAGGGGAAAAAGAAGTCATTTGGCCAGCCTCTGGGCATCAGATGAAAGCTGGCATTTGGGGCTATAAGGCCGAGCTGGCATCTAGCCTCTCACCACTGTAGTTTTGGAGAAATCCAGCAAAATTTGGCAATTTTTAGGTTGGGCGATCAGGGTGGGCCAGGGCGAGTGGCCGCAAAGAGAGGCCATTTTGCAGGGGAAAAAGAAGTCATTTGGCCAGCCTCTGGGCATCAGATGAAAGCTGGCCTTTGGGGCTATAAGGCCGAGCTGGCATATAGCTTCTGACCACTGTAGTTTTGGAGAAATCCAGCAAAATTTGGCAATTTTTAGGTTGGGCGGTCAGGGTGGGCCAGGGCGAGTGGCCGCAAAGAGAGGCCATTTTGCAGGGGAAAAAGAAGTCCTTTGGCCAACCTCTGGGCATCAGGTGAAAGCTGGCCTTTGGGGCTATAAGGCCGAGCTGGCATCTAGCTTCTGACCACTGTAGTTTTGCAGAAATCCAGCAAAATTTGGCAATTTTTAGGTTGGGCGGTCAGGGTGGGCCAGGGCGAGTGGCCGCAAAGAGAGGCCATTTTGCAGGGGAAAAAGAAGTCCTTTGGCCAACCTCTGGGCATCAGATGAAAGCTGGTGTTTGGGGCTATAAGGCCGAGCTGGGATCTGGCTTCTGACCACTGTAGTTTTGGAGAAATCCAACAAAATTTGGAAAATTTCAGGTTGGGTGGTCAGGGTGGGCCAGGGCGAGTGGCCGCAAAGAGAGGCCATTTTGCAGGGGAAAAATTAGTCATGTGGCCAGCCTCTGGGCATCAGATGAAAGCTGGCGTTTGGGGCTATAAGGCCGAGCTGGCATCTAGCTTCTGACCACTGTAGTTTTGGAGAAATCCAGCAAAATTTGGCAATTTTTAGGTTGGGCGGTCAGGGTGGGCCAGGGCGAGTGGCCGCAAAGAGAGGCCATTTTGCAGGGGAAAAAGAAGTCCTTTGGCCAACCTCTGGGCATCAGGTGAAAGCTGGCCTTTGGGGCTATAAGGCCGAGCTGGCATCTAGCTTCTGACCACTGTAGTTTTGGAGAAATCCAGCAAAATTTGGCAATTTTTAGGTTGGGTGGTCAGGGTGGGCCAGGGCGAGTGGCCGCAAAGAGAGGCCATTTTGCAGGGGAAAAAGAAGTCCTTTGGCCAACCTCTGGGCATCAGATGAAAGCTGGCCTTTGGGGCTATAAGGCCGAGCTGGCATCTAGCTTCTGACCACTGTAGTTTTGGAGAAATCCAGCAAAATTTGGCAATTTTTAGGTTGGGCGGTCAGGGTGGGCCAGGGCGAGTGGCCGCAAAGAGAGGCCATTTTGCAGGGGAAAAAGAAGTCCTTTGGCCAACCTCTGGGCATCAGGTGAAAGCTGGCCTTTGGGGCTATAAGGCCGAGCTGGCATCTAGCTTCTGACCACTGTAGTTTTGGAGAAATCCAGCAAAATTTGGCAATTTTTAGGTTGGGCGGTCAGGGTGGGCCAGGGCGAGTGGCCGCAAAGAGAGGCCATTTTGCAGGGGAAAAAGAAGTCCTTTGGCCAACCTCTGGGCATCAGGTGAAAGCTGGCCTTTGGGGCTATAAGGCCGAGCTGGCATCTAGCTTCTGACCACTGTAGTTTTGGAGAAATCCAGCAAAATTTGGCAATTTTTAGGTTGGGCGGTCAGGGTGGGCCAGGGCGAGTGGCCGCAAAGAGAGGCCATTTTGCAGGGGAAAAAGAAGTCCTTTGGCCAACCTCTGGGCATCAGATGAAAGCTGGTGTTTGGGGCTATAAGGCCGAGCTGGGATCTGGCTTCTGACCACTGTAGTTTTGGAGAAATCCAACAAAATTTGGAAAATTTCAGGTTGGGCGGTCAGGGTGGGCCAGGGCGAGTGGCCGCAAAGAGAGGCCATTTTGCAGGGGAAAAATTAGTCATGTGGCCAGCCTCTGGGCATCAGATGAAAGCTGGCGTTTGGGGCTATAAGGCCGAGCTGGCATCTAGCTTCTGACCACTGTAGTTTTGGAGAAATCCAGCAAAATTTGGCAATTTTTAGGTTGGGCGGTCAGGGTGGGCCAGGGCGAGTGGCCGCAAAGAGAGGCCATTTTGCAGGGGAAAAAGAAGTCCTTTGGCCAACCTCTGGGCATCAGGTGAAAGCTGGCCTTTGGGGCTATAAGGCCGAGCTGGCATCTAGCTTCTGACCACTGTAGTTTTGGAGAAATCCAGCAAAATTTGGCAATTTTTAGGTTGGGTGGTCAGGGTGGGCCAGGGCGAGTGGCCGCAAAGAGAGGCCATTTTGCAGGGGAAAAAGAAGTCCTTTGGCCAACCTCTGGGCATCAGATGAAAGCTGGCCTTTGGGGCTATAAGGCCGAGCTGGCATCTAGCTTCTGACCACTGTAGTTTTGGAGAAATCCAGCAAAATTTGGCAATTTTTAGGTTGGGCGGTCAGGGTGGGCCAGGGCGAGTGGCCGCAAAGAGAGGCCATTTTGCAGGGGAAAAAGAAGTCCTTTGGCCAACCTCTGGGCATCAGGTGAAAGCTGGCCTTTGGGGCTATAAGGCCGAGCTGGCATCTAGCTTCTGACCACTGTAGTTTTGGAGAAATCCAGCAAAATTTGGCAATTTTTAGGTTGGGCGGTCAGGGTGGGCCAGGGCGAGTGGCCGCAAAGAGAGGCCATTTTGCAGGGGAAAAAGAAGTCCTTTGGCCAACCTCTGGGCATCAGGTGAAAGCTGGCCTTTGGGGCTATAAGGCCGAGCTGGCATCTAGCTTCTGACCACTGTAGTTTTGGAGAAATCCAGCAAAATTTGGCAATTTTTAGGTTGGGCGGTCAGGGTGGGCCAGGGCGAGTGGCCGCAAAGAGAGGCCATTTTGCAGGGGAAAAAGAAGTCCTTTGGCCAACCTCTGGGCATCAGGTGAAAGCTGGCCTTTGGGGCTATAAGGCCGAGCTGGCATCTAGCTTCTGACCACTGTAGTTTTGGAGAAATCCAGCAAAATTTGGCAATTTTTAGGTTGGGCGGTCAGGGTGGGCCAGGGCGAGTGGCCGCAAAGAGAGGCCATTTTGCAGGGGAAAAAGAAGTCCTTTGGCCAACCTCTGGGCATCAGGTGAAAGCTGGCCTTTGGGGCTATAAGGCCGAGCTGGCATCTAGCTTCTGACCACTGTAGTTTTGCAGAAATCCAGCAAAATTTGGCAATTTTTAGGTTGGGCGGTCAGGGTGGGCCAGGGCGAGTGGCCGCAAAGAGAGGCCATTTTGCAGGGGATAAAGAAGTCCTTTGGCCAACCTCTGGGCATCAGGTGAAAGCTGGCCTTTGGGGCTATAAGGCCGAGCTGGCATCTAGCTTCTGACCACTGTAGTTTTGGAGAAATCCAGCAAAATTTGGCAATTTTTAGGTTGGGCGGTCAGGGTGGGCCAGGGCGAGTGGCCGCAAAGAGAGGCCATTTTGCAGGGGAAAAAGAAGTCCTTTGGCCAACCTCTGGGCATCAGGTGAAAGCTGGCCTTTGGGGCTATAAGGCCGAGCTGGCATCTAGCTTCTGACCACTGTAGTTTTGGAGAAATCCAGCAAAATTTGGCAATTTTTAGGTTGGGCGGTCAGGGTGGGCCAGGGCGAGTGGCCGCAAAGAGAGGCCATTTTGCAGGGGAAAAAGAAGTCCTTTGGCCAACCTCTGGGCATCAGATGAAAGCTGGCGTTTGGGGCTATAAGGCCGAGCTGGGATCTGGCTTCTGACCACTGTAGTTTTGGAGAAATCCAACAAAATTTGGAAAATTTCAGGTTGGGTGGTCAGGGTGGGCCAGGGAGAGTGGCCGCAAAGAGAGGCCATTTTGCAGGGGAAAAAGAAGTCCTTTGGCCAACCTCTGGGCATCAGGTGAAAGCTGGCCTTTGGGGCTATAAGGCCGAGCTGGCATCTAGCTTCTGACCACTGTAGTTTTGGAGAAATCCAGCAAAATTTGGCAATTTTTAGCTTGGGCGGTCAGGGTGGGCCAGGGCGAGTGGCCGCAAAGAGAGGCCATTTTGCAGGGGAAAAAGAAGTCCTTTGGCCAACCTCTGGGCATCAGGTGAAAGCTGGCCTTTGGGGCTATAAGGCCGAGCTGGCATCTAGCTTCTGACCACTGTAGTTTTGGAGAAATCCAGCAAAATTTGGCAATTTTTAGGTTGGGCGGTCAGGGTGGGCCAGGGCGAGTGGCCGCAAAGAGAGGCCATTTTGCAGGGGAAAAAGAAGTCCTTTGGCCAACCTCTGGGCATCAGGTGAAAGCTGGCCTTTGGGGCTATAAGGCCGAGCTGGCATCTAGCTTCTGACCACTGTAGTTTTGGAGAAATCCAGCAAAATTTGGCAATTTTTAGGTTGGGCGGTCAGGGTGGGCCAGGGCGAGTGGCCGCAAAGAGAGGCCATTTTGCAGGGGAAAAAGAAGTCCTTTGGCCAACCTCTGGGCATCAGGTGAAAGCTGGCCTTTGGGGCTATAAGGCCGAGCTGGCATCTAGCTTCTGACCACTGTAGTTTTGGAGAAATCCAGCAAAATTTGGCAATTTTTAGGTTGGGCGGTCAGGGTGGGCCAGGGCGAGTGGCCGCAAAGAGAGGCCATTTTGCAGGGGAAAAAGAAGTCCTTTGGCCAACCTCTGGGCATCAGGTGAAAGCTGGCCTTTGGGGCTATAAGGCCGAGCTGGCATCTAGCTTCTGACCACTGTAGTTTTGGAGAAATCCAGCAAAATTTGGCAATTTTTAGGTTGGGCGGTCAGGGTGGGCCAGGGCGAGTGGCCGCAAAGAGAGGCCATTTTGCAGGGGAAAAAGAAGTCCTTTGGCCAACCTCTGGGCATCAGATGAAAGCTGGCGTTTGGGGCTATAAGGCCGAGCTGGGATCTGGCTTCTGACCACTGTAGTTTTGGAGAAATCCAAATCCAACAAAATTTGGAAAATTTCAGGTTGGGCTGTCAGGGTGGGCCAGGGAGAGTGGCCGCAAAGAGAGGCCATTTTGCAGGGGAAAAAGAAGTCATGTGGCCAACCTCTGGCATCAGGTGAAAGCTGGCCTTTGGGGTTATAAGGCCGAGCTGGGATCTGGCTTCTGACCACTGTAGTTTTGGAGAAATCCAGCAAAATGTGGCAATTTTTAGCTTGGGCGTTCAGGGTGGGCCAGGGCGAGTGGCCGCAAAGAGAGGCCATTTTGCAGGGGAAAAAGAAGTCATTTGGCCAGCCTCTGGGCATCAGATGAAAGCTGGCGTTTGGGGCTATAAGGCCGAGCTGGGATCTAGCTTCTGACCACTGTAGTTTTGGAGAAATCCAGCAAAATTTGGAAATTTTTAGGTTGGGTGGTCAGGGTGGGCCAGGGCGAGTGGCCGCAAAGAGAGGCCATTTTGCAGGGGAAAAAGAAGTCATTTGGCCAGCCTCTGGGCATCAGATGAAATCTGGCGTTTGGGGCTATAAGGCCGAGCTGGCATCTAGCCTCTGACCACTATAGTTTTGGAGAAATCCAGCAAAATTTGGCAATTTTTAGGTTGGGCGGTCAGGGTGGGCCAGGGCGAGTGGCCGCAAAGAGAGGCCATTTTGCAGGGGAAAAAGAAGTCATTTGGCCAGCCTCTGGGCATCAGATGAAAGCTGGCCTTTGGGGCTATAAGGCCGAGCTGGCATCTAGCTTCTGACCACTGTAGTTTTGGAGAAATCCAGCAAAATTTGGCAATTTTTAGGTTGGGCGGTCAGGGTGGGCCAGGGCGAGTGGCCGCAAAGAGAGGCCATTTTGCAGGGGAAAAAGAAGTCCTTTGGCCAACCTCTGGGCATCAGGTGAAAGCTGGCGTTTGGGGCTATAAGGCCGAGCTGGCATCTAGCTTCTGACCACTGTAGTTTTGGAGAAATCCAGCAAAATTTGGCAATTTTTAGGTTGGGCGGTCAGGGTGGGCCAGGGCGAGTGGCCGCAAAGAGAGGCCATTTTGCAGGGGAAAAAGAAGTCCTTTGGCCAACCTCTGGGCATCAGGTGAAAGCTGGCCTTTGGGGCTATAAGGCCGAGCTGGCATCTAGCTTCTGACCACTGTAGTTTTGGAGAAATCCAGCAAAATTTGGAAATTTTTAGGTTGGGTGGTCAGGGTGGGCCAGGGAGAGTGGCCGCAAAGAGAGGCCATTTTGCAGGGGAAAAAGAAGTCCTTTGGCCAACCTCTGGGCATCAGGTGAAAGCTGGCCTTTAGGGCTATAAGGCCGAGCTGGCATCTAGCTTCTGACCACTGTAGTTTTGGAGAAATCCAGCAAAATTTGGCAATTTTTAGGTTGGGCGGTCAGGGTGGGCCAGGGCGAGTGGCCGCAAAGAGAGGCCATTTTGCAGGGGAAAAAGAAGTCCTTTGGCCAACCTCTGGGCATCAGGTGAAAGCTGGCCTTTGGGGCTATAAGGCCGAGCTGGCATCTAGCTTCTGACCACTGTAGTTTTGGAGAAATCCAGCAAAATTTGGCAATTTTTAGGTTGGGCGGTCAGGGTGGGCCAGGGCGAGTGCCGCAAAGAGAGGCCATTTTGCAGGGGAAAAAGAAGTCCTTGGCCAACCTCTGGGCATCAGGTGAAAGCTGGCCTTTGGGGCTATAAGGCCGAGCTGGCATCTAGCTTCTGACCACTGTAGTTTTGGAGAAATCCAGCAAAATTTGGCAATTTTTAGGTTGGGCGGTCAGGGTGGGCCAGGGCGAGTGGCCGCAAAGAGAGGCCATTTTGCAGGGGAAAAAGAAGTCCTTTGGCCAACCTCTGGGCATCAGGTGAAAGCTGGCCTTTGGGGCTATAAGGCCGAGCTGGCATCTAGCTTCTGACCACTGTAGTTTTGGAGAAATCAGCAAAATTTGGCAATTTTTAGGTTGGGCGGTCAGGGTGGGCCAGGGCGAGTGGCCGCAAAGAGAGGCCATTTTGCAGGGAAAAAGAAGTCCTTTGGCCAACCTCTGGGCATCAGGTGAAAGCTGGCCTTTGGGGCTATAAGGCCGAGCTGGCATCTAGCTTCTGACCACTGTAGTTTTGGAGAAATCCAGCAAAATTTGGCAATTTTTAGGTTGGGCGGTCAGGGTGGGCCAGGGCGAATGGCCGCAAAGAGAGGCCATTTTGCCTGGGAAAAAGAAGTCCTTTGGCCAACCTCTGGGCATCAGGTGAAAGCTGGCCTTTGGGGCTATAAGGCCGAGCTGGCATCTAGCTTCTGACCACTGTAGTTTTTGGAGAAATCCAGCAAAATTTGGCAATTTTAGGTTGGGCGGTCAGGGTGGGCCAGGGCGAGTGGCCGCAAAGAGAGGCCATTTTGCAGGGAAAAAGAAGTCCTTTGGCCAACCTCTGGGCATCAGATGAAAGCTGGCGTTTGGGGCTATATGGCCGAGCTGGGATCTGGCTTCTGACCACTGTAGTTTTGGAGAAATCCAACAAAATTTGGAAAATTTCAGGTTGGGTGGTCAGGGTGGGCCAGGGCGAGTGGCCGCAAAGAGGGGCCATTTTGCAGGGGAAAAAGAAGTCCTTTGGCCAACCTCTGGGCATCAGATGAAAGCTGGCGTTTGGGGCTATAAGGCCGAGCTGGGATCTGGCTTCTGACCACTGTAGTTTTGGAGAAATCCAACAAAATTTGGAAAATTTCAGGTTGGGTGGTCAGGGTGGGCCAGGGCGAGTGGCCGCAAAGAGAGGCCATTTTGCAGGGGAAAAATTAGTCATGTGGCCAGCCTCTGGGCATCAGATGAAAGCTGGCGTTTGGGGCTATAAGGCCGAGCTGGCATCTAGCTTCTGACCACTGTAGTTTTGGAGAAATCCAGCAAAATTTGGCAATTTTTAGGTTGGGCGGTCAGGGTGGGCCAGGGCGAGTGGCCGCAAAGAGAGGCCATTTTGCAGGGGAAAAAGAAGTCCTTTGGCCAACCTCTGGGCATCAGGTGAAAGCTGGCCTTTGGGGCTATAAGGCCGAGCTGGCATCTAGCTTCTGACCACTGTAGTTTTGGAGAAATCCAGCAAAATTTGGCAATTTTTAGGTTGGGTGGTCAGGGTGGGCCAGGGCGAGTGGCCGCAAAGAGAGGCCATTTTGCAGGGGAAAAAGAAGTCCTTTGGCCAACCTCTGGGCATCAGATGAAAGCTGGCCTTTGGGGCTATAAGGCCGAGCTGGCATCTAGCTTCTGACCACTGTAGTTTTGGAGAAATCCAGCAAAATTTGGCAATTTTTAGGTTGGGCGGTCAGGGTGGGCCAGGGCGAGTGGCCGCAAAGAGAGGCCATTTTGCAGGGGAAAAAGAAGTCCTTTGGCCAACCTCTGGGCATCAGGTGAAAGCTGGCCTTTGGGGCTATAAGGCCGAGCTGGCATCTAGCTTCTGACCACTGTAGTTTTGCAGAAATCCAGCAAAATTTGGCAATTTTTAGGTTGGGCGGTCAGGGTGGGCCAGGGCGAGTGGCCGCAAAGAGAGGCCATTTTGCAGGGGATAAAGAAGTCCTTTGGCCAACCTCTGGGCATCAGGTGAAAGCTGGCCTTTGGGGCTATAAGGCCGAGCTGGCATCTAGCTTCTGACCACTGTAGTTTTGGAGAAATCCAACAAAATTTGGAAATTTTTAGGTTGGGCGGTCAGGGTGGGCCAGGGCGAGTGGCCGCAAAGAGAGGCCATTTTGCAGGGGAAAAAGAAGTCCTTTGGCCAACCTCTGGGCATCAGGTGAAAGCTGGCCTTTGGGGCTATAAGGCCGAGCTGGCATCTAGCTTCTGACCACTGTAGTTTTGGAGAAATCCAACAAAATTTGGCAATTTTTAGGTTGGGCGGTCAGGGTGGGCCAGGGCGAGTGGCCGCAAAGAGAGGCCATTTTGCAGGGGAAAAAGAAGTCATTTGGCCAGCCTCTGGGCATCAGATGAAAGCTGGCCTTTGGGGCTATAAGGCCGAGCTGGCATCTAGCTTCTGACCACTGTAGTTTTGGAGAAATCCAGCAAAATTTGGCAATTTTTAGGTTGGGCGGTCAGGGTGGGCCAGGGCGAGTGGCCGCAAAGAGAGGCCATTTTGCAGGGGAAAAAGAAGTCCTTTGGCCAACCTCTGGGCATCAGGTGAAAGCTGGCCTTTGGGGCTATAAGGCCGAGCTGGCATCTAGCTTCTGACCACTGTAGTTTTGGAGAAATCCAGCAAAATTTGGCAATTTTTAGGTTGGGCGGTCAGGGTGGGCCAGGGCGAGTGGCCGCAAAGAGAGGCCATTTTGCAGGGGAAAAAGAAGTCCTTTGGCCAACCTCTGGGCATCAGGTGAAAGCTGGCCTTTGGGGCTATAAGGCCGAGCTGGCATCTAGCTTCTGACCACTGTAGTTTTGGAGAAATCCAGCAAAATTTGGAAATTTTTAGGTTGGGTGGTCAGGGTGGGCCAGGGAGAGTGGCCGCAAAGAGAGGCCATTTTGCAGGGGAAAAAGAAGTCCTTTGGCCAACCTCTGGGCATCAGGTGAAAGCTGGCCTTTAGGGCTATAAGGCCGAGCTGGCATCTAGCTTCTGACCACTGTAGTTTTGGAGAAATCCAGCAAAATTTGGCAATTTTTAGGTTGGGCGGTCAGGGTGGGCCAGGGCGAGTGGCCGCAAAGAGAGGCCATTTTGCAGGGGAAAAAGAAGTCCTTTGGCCAACCTCTGGGCATCAGGTGAAAGCTGGCCTTTGGGGCTATAAGGCCGAGCTGGCATCTAGCTTCTGACCACTGTAGTTTTGGAGAAATCCAGCAAAATTTGGCAATTTTTAGGTTGGGCGGTCAGGGTGGGCCAGGGCGAGTGGCCGCAAAGAGAGGCCATTTTGCAGGGGAAAAAGAAGTCCTTTGGCCAACCTCTGGGCATCAGGTGAAAGCTGGCCTTTGGGGCTATAAGGCCGAGCTGGCATCTAGCTTCTGACCACTGTAGTTTTGGAGAAATCCAGCAAAATTTGGCAATTTTTAGGTTGGGTGGTCAGGGTGGGCCAGGGCGAGTGGCCGCAAAGAGAGGCAATTTTGCAGGGGAAAAAGAAGTCCTTTGGCCAACCTCTGGGCATCAGGTGAAAGCTGGCCTTTGGGGCTATAAGGCCGAGCTGGCATCTAGCTTCTGACCACTGTAGTTTTGGAGAAATCCAGCAAAATTTGGCAATTTTTAGGTTGGGCGGTCAGGGTGGGCCAGGGCGAGTGGCCGCAAAGAGAGGCCATTTTGCAGGGGAAAAAGAAGTCCTTTGGCCAGCCTCTGGGCATCAGGTGAAAGCTGGCCTTTGGGGCTATAAGGCCGAGCTGGCATCTAGCTTCTGACCACTGTAGTTTTGGAGAAATCCAGCAAAATTTGGCAATTTTTAGGTTGGGCGGTCAGGGTGGGCCAGGGCGAGTGGCCGCAAAGAGAGGCCATTTTGCAGGGGAAAAAGAAGTCCTTTGGCCAACCTCTGGGCATCAGGTGAAAGCTGGCCTTTGGGCTATAAGGCCGAGCTGGCATCTAGCTTCTGACCACTGTAGTTTTGGAGAAATCCAGCAAAATTTGGAAATTTTTAGGTTGGGTGGTCAGGGTGGGCCAGGGAGAGTGGCCGCAAAGAGAGGCAATTTTGCAGGGGAAAAAGAAGTCCTTTGGCCAACCTCTGGGCATCAGGTGAAAGCTGGCCTTTAGGGCTATAAGGCCGAGCTGGCATCTAGCTTCTGACCACTGTAGTTTTGGAGAAATCCAGCAAAATTTGGCAATTTTTAGGTTGGGCGGTCAGGGTGGGCCAGGGCGAGTGGCCGCAAAGAGAGGCCATTTTGCAGGGGAAAAAGAAGTCCTTTGGCCAACCTCTGGGCATCAGGTGAAAGCTGGCCTTTGGGGCTATAAGGCCGAGCTGGCATCTAGCTTCTGACCACTGTAGTTTTGGAGAAATCCAGCAAAATTTGGCAATTTTTAGGTTGGGCGGTCAGGGTGGGCCAGGGCGAGTGGCCGCAAAGAGAGGCCATTTTGCAGGGGAAAAAGAAGTCCTTTGGCCAACCTCTGGGCATCAGGTGAAAGCTGGCCTTTGGGGCTATAAGGCCGAGCTGGCATCTAGCTTCTGACCACTGTAGTTTTGGAGAAATCCAGCAAAATTTGGCAATTTTTAGGTTGGGCGGTCAGGGTGGGCCAGGGCGAGTGGCCGCAAAGAGAGGCCATTTTGCAGGGGAAAAAGAAGTCCTTTGGCCAACCTCTGGGCATCAGGTGAAAGCTGGCCTTTGGGGCTATAAGGCCGAGCTGGCATCTAGCTTCTGACCACTGTAGTTTTGGAGAAATCCAGCAAAATTTGGCACTTTTTAGGTTGGGCGGTCAGGGTGGGCCAGGGCGAGTGGCCGCAAAGAGAGGCCATTTTGCAGGGGAAAAAGAAGTCCTTTGGCCAACCTCTGGGCATCAGGTGAAAGCTGGCCTTTGGGGCTATAAGGCCGAGCTGGCATCTAGCTTCTGACCACTGTAGTTTTGGAGAAATCCAGCAAAATTTGGCAATTTTTAGGTTGGGCGGTCAGGGTGGGCCAGGGCGAGTGGCCGCAAAGAGAGGCCATTTTGCAGGGAAAAAGAAGTCCTTTGGCCAACCTCTGGGCATCAGATGAAAGCTGGCGTTTGGGGCTATAAGGCCGAGCTGGGATCTGGCTTCTGACCACTGTAGTTTTGGAGAAATCCAACAAAATTTGGAAAATTTCAGGTTGGGTGGTCAGGGTGGGCCAGGGAGAGTGGCCGCAAAGAGAGGCCATTTTGCAGGGGAAAAAGAAGTCCTTTGGCCAACCTCTGGGCATCAGGTGAAAGCTGGCCTTTGGGGCTATAAGGCCGAGCTGGCATCTAGCTTCTGACCACTGTAGTTTTGGAGAAATCCAGCAAAATTTGGCAATTTTTAGGTTGGGCGGTCAGGGTGGGCCAGGGCGAGTGGCCGCAAAGAGAGGCCATTTTGCAGGGGAAAAAGAAGTCCTTTGGCCAACCTCTGGGCATCAGGTGAAAGCTGGCGTTTGGGGCTATAAGGCCGAGCTGGCATCTAGCTTCTGACCACTGTAGTTTTGGAGAAATCCAGCAAAATTTGGCAATTTTTAGGTTGGGCGGTCAGGGTGGGCCAGGGCGAGTGGCCGCAAAGAGAGGCCATTTTGCAGGGGAAAAAGAAGTCCTTTGGCCAACCTCTGGGCATCAGGTGAAAGCTGGCCTTTGGGGCTATAAGGCCGAGCTGGCATCTAGCTTCTGACCACTGTAGTTTTGGAGAAATCCAGCAAAATTTGGCAATTTTTAGGTTGGGCGGTCAGGGTGGGCCAGGGCGAGTGGCCGCAAAGAGAGGCCATTTTGCAGGGGAAAAAGAAGTCCTTTGGCCAACCTCTGGGCATCAGGTGAAAGCTGGCCTTTGGGGCTATAAGGCCGAGCTGGCATCTAGCTTCTGACCACTGTAGTTTTGGAGAAATCCAGCAAAATTTGGCAATTTTTAGGTTGGGCGGTCAGGGTGGGCCAGGGCGAGTGGCCGCAAAGAGAGGCCATTTTGCAGGGGAAAAAGAAGTCCTTTGGCCAACCTCTGGGCATCAGATGAAAGCTGGCGTTTGGGGCTATATGGCCGAGCTGGGATCTGGCTTCTGACCACTGTAGTTTTGGAGAAATCCAACAAAATTTGGAAAATTTCAGGTTGGGTGGTCAGGGTGGGCCAGGGCGAGTGGCCGCAAAGAGGGGCCATTTTGCAGGGGAAAAAGAAGTCAATGTGGCCAACCTCTGGGCACCAGGTGAAAGCTGGCCTTTGGGGCTATAAGGCCGAGCTGGGATGTGGCTTCTGACCACTGTAGTTTTGGAGAAATCCAACAAAATTTGGAAATTTTTAGGTTGGGTGGTCAGGGTGGGCCAGGGCGAGTGGCCGCAAAGAGAGGCCATTTTGCAGGGGAAAAAGAAGTCATTTGGCCAGCCTCTGGGCATCAGATGAAAGCTGGCCTTTGGGGCTATAAGGCCGAGCTGGCATCTAGCCTCTCACCACTGTAGTTTTGGAGAAATCCAGCAAAATTTGGCAATTTTTAGGTTGGGCGATCAGGGTGGGCCAGGGCGAGTGGCCGCAAAGAGAGGCCATTTTGCAGGGGAAAAAGAAGTCATTTGGCCAGCCTCTGGGCATCAGATGAAAGCTGGCCTTTGGGGCTATAAGGCCGAGCTGGCATATAGCTTCTGACCACTGTAGTTTTGGAGAAATCCAGCAAAATTTGGCAATTTTTAGGTTGGGCGGTCAGGGTGGGCCAGGGCGAGTGGCCGCAAAGAGAGGCCATTTTGCAGGGGAAAAAGAAGTCCTTTGGCCAACCTCTGGGCATCAGGTGAAAGCTGGCCTTTGGGGCTATAAGGCCGAGCTGGCATCTAGCTTCTGACCACTGTAGTTTTGCAGAAATCCAGCAAAATTTGGCAATTTTTAGGTTGGGCGGTCAGGGTGGGCCAGGGCGAGTGGCCGCAAAGAGAGGCCATTTTGCAGGGGAAAAAGAAGTCCTTTGGCCAACCTCTGGGCATCAGATGAAAGCTGGCGTTTGGGGCTATAAGGCCGAGCTGGGATCTGGCTTCTGACCACTGTAGTTTTGGAGAAATCAACAAAATTTGGAAAATTTCAGGTTGGGTGGTCAGGGTGGGCCAGGGCGAGTGGCCGCAAAGAGAGGCCATTTTGCAGGGGAAAAATTAGTCATGTGGCCAGCCTCTGGGCATCAGATGAAAGCTGGCGTTTGGGGCTATAAGGCCGAGCTGGCATCTAGCTTCTGACCACTGTAGTTTTGGAGAAATCCAGCAAAATTTGGCAATTTTTAGGTTGGGCGGTCAGGGTGGGCCAGGGCGAGTGGCCGCAAAGAGAGGCCATTTTGCAGGGGAAAAAGAAGTCCTTTGGCCAACCTCTGGGCATCAGGTGAAAGCTGGCCTTTGGGGCTATAAGGCCGAGCTGGCATCTAGCTTCTGACCACTGTAGTTTTGGAGAAATCCAGCAAAATTTGGCAATTTTTAGGTTGGGTGGTCAGGGTGGGCCAGGGCGAGTGGCCGCAAAGAGAGGCCATTTTGCAGGGGAAAAAGAAGTCCTTTGGCCAACCTCTGGGCATCAGATGAAAGCTGGCCTTTGGGGCTATAAGGCCGAGCTGGCATCTAGCTTCTGACCACTGTAGTTTTGGAGAAATCCAGCAAAATTTGGCAATTTTTAGGTTGGGCGGTCAGGGTGGGCCAGGGCGAGTGGCCGCAAAGAGAGGCCATTTTGCAGGGGAAAAAGAAGTCCTTTGGCCAACCTCTGGGCATCAGGTGAAAGCTGGCCTTTGGGGCTATAAGGCCGAGCTGGCATCTAGCTTCTGACCACTGTAGTTTTGGAGAAATCCAGCAAAATTTGGCAATTTTTAGGTTGGGCGGTCAGGGTGGGCCAGGGCGAGTGGCCGCAAAGAGAGGCCATTTTGCAGGGGAAAAAGAAGTCCTTTGGCCAACCTCTGGGCATCAGGTGAAAGCTGGCCTTTGGGGCTATAAGGCCGAGCTGGCATCTAGCTTCTGACCACTGTAGTTTTGGAGAAATCCAGCAAAATTTGGCAATTTTTAGGTTGGGCGGTCAGGGTGGGCCAGGGCGAGTGGCCGCAAAGAGAGGCCATTTTGCAGGGAAAAAGAAGTCCTTTGGCCAACCTCTGGGCATCAGGTGAAAGCTGGCCTTTGGGGCTATAAGGCCGAGCTGGCATCTAGCTTCTGACCACTGTAGTTTTGGAGAAATCCAACAAAATTTGGAAATTTTTAGGTTGGGCGGTCAGGGTGGGCCAGGGCGAGTGGCCGCAAAGAGAGGCCATTTTGCAGGGGAAAAAGAAGTCCTTTGGCCAACCTCTGGGCATCAGGTGAAAGCTGGCCTTTGGGGCTATAAGGCCGAGCTGGCATCTAGCTTCTGACCACTGTAGTTTTGCAGAAATCCAGCAAAATTTGGCAATTTTTAGGTTGGGCGGTCAGGGTGGGCCAGGGCGAGTGGCCGCAAAGAGAGGCCATTTTGCAGGGGATAAAGAAGTCCTTTGGCCAACCTCTGGGCATCAGGTGAAAGCTGGCCTTTGGGGCTATAAGGCCGAGCTGGCATCTAGCTTCTGACCACTGTAGTTTTGGAGAAATCCAGCAAAATTTGGCAATTTTTAGGTTGGGCGGTCAGGGTGGGCCAGGGCGAGTGGCCGCAAAGAGAGGCCATTTTGCAGGGGAAAAAGAAGTCCTTTGGCCAACCTCTGGGCATCAGGTGAAAGCTGGCCTTTGGGGCTATAAGGCCGAGCTGGCATCTAGCTTCTGACCACTGTAGTTTTGGAGAAATCCAGCAAAATTTGGCAATTTTTAGGTTGGGCGGTCAGGGTGGGCCAGGGCGAGTGGCCGCAAAGAGAGGCCATTTTGCAGGGGAAAAAGAAGTCCTTTGGCCAACCTCTGGGCATCAGATGAAAGCTGGCGTTTGGGGCTATAAGGCCGAGCTGGGATCTGGCTTCTGACCACTGTAGTTTTGGAGAAATCCAACAAAATTTGGAAAATTTCAGGTTGGGTGGTCAGGGTGGGCCAGGGAGAGTGGCCGCAAAGAGAGGCCATTTTGCAGGGGAAAAAGAAGTCCTTTGGCCAACCTCTGGGCATCAGGTGAAAGCTGGCCTTTGGGGCTATAAGGCCGAGCTGGCATCTAGCTTCTGACCACTGTAGTTTTGGAGAAATCCAGCAAAATTTGGCAATTTTTAGCTTGGGCGGTCAGGGTGGGCCAGGGCGAGTGGCCGCAAAGAGAGGCCATTTTGCAGGGGAAAAAGAAGTCCTTTGGCCAACCTCTGGGCATCAGGTGAAAGCTGGCCTTTGGGGCTATAAGGCCGAGCTGGCATCTAGCTTCTGACCACTGTAGTTTTGGAGAAATCCAGCAAAATTTGGCAATTTTTAGGTTGGGCGGTCAGGGTGGGCCAGGGCGAGTGGCCGCAAAGAGAGGCCATTTTGCAGGGGAAAAAGAAGTCCTTTGGCCAACCTCTGGGCATCAGGTGAAAGCTGGCCTTTGGGGCTATAAGGCCGAGCTGGCATCTAGCTTCTGACCACTGTAGTTTTGGAGAAATCCAGCAAAATTTGGCAATTTTTAGGTTGGGCGGTCAGGGTGGGCCAGGGCGAGTGGCCGCAAAGAGAGGCCATTTTGCAGGGGAAAAAGAAGTCCTTTGGCCAACCTCTGGGCATCAGGTGAAAGCTGGCCTTTGGGGCTATAAGGCCGAGCTGGCATCTAGCTTCTGACCACTGTAGTTTTGGAGAAATCCAACAAAATTTGGAAATTTTTAGGTTGGGCGGTCAGGGTGGGCCAGGGCGAGTGGCCGCAAAGAGAGGCCATTTTGCAGGGGAAAAAGAAGTCCTTTGGCCAACCTCTGGGCATCAGGTGAAAGCTGGCCTTTGGGGCTATAAGGCCGAGCTGGCATCTAGCTTCTGACCACTGTAGTTTTGGAGAAATCCAGCAAAATTTGGCAATTTTTAGGTTGGGCGGTCAGGGTGGGCCAGGGCGAGTGGCCGCAAAGAGAGGCCATTTTGCAGGGGAAAAAGAAGTCCTTTGGCCAACCTCTGGGCATCAGATGAAAGCTGGCGTTTGGGGCTATAAGGCCGAGCTGGGATCTGGCTTCTGACCACTGTAGTTTTGGAGAAATCCAACAAAATTTGGAAAATTTCAGGTTGGGCTGTCAGGGTGGGCCAGGGAGAGTGGCCGCAAAGAGAGGCCATTTTGCAGGGGAAAAAGAAGTCATGTGGCCAACCTCTGGGCATCAGGTGAAAGCTGGCCTTTGGGGTTATAAGGCCGAGCTGGGATCTGGCTTCTGACCACTGTAGTTTTGGAGAAATCCAGCAAAATGTGGCAATTTTTAGCTTGGGCGTTCAGGGTGGGCCAGGGCGAGTGGCCGCAAAGAGAGGCCATTTTGCAGGGGAAAAAGAAGTCATTTGGCCAGCCTCTGGGCATCAGATGAAAGCTGGCGTTTGGGGCTATAAGGCCGAGCTGGGATCTAGCTTCTGACCACTGTAGTTTTGGAGAAATCCAGCAAAATTTGGAAATTTTTAGGTTGGGTGGTCAGGGTGGGCCAGGGCGAGTGGCCGCAAAGAGAGGCCATTTTGCAGGGGAAAAAGAAGTCATTTGGCCAGCCTCTGGGCATCAGATGAAATCTGGCGTTTGGGGCTATAAGGCCGAGCTGGCATCTAGCCTCTGACCACTATAGTTTTGGAGAAATCCAGCAAAATTTGGCAATTTTTAGGTTGGGCGGTCAGGGTGGGCCAGGGCGAGTGGCCGCAAAGAGAGGCCATTTTGCAGGGGAAAAAGAAGTCATTTGGCCAGCCTCTAGGCATCAGGTGAAAGCTGGCCTTTGGGGCTATAAGGCCGAGCTGGCATCTAGCTTCTGACCACTGTAGTTTTGGAGAAATCCAGCAAAATTTGGCAATTTTTAGGTTGGGCGGTCAGGGTGGGCCAGGGCGAGTGGCCGCAAAGAGAGGCCATTTTGCAGGGGAAAAAGAAGTCCTTTGGCCAACCTCTGGGCATCAGGTGAAAGCTGGCCTTTGGGGCTATAAGGCCGAGCTAGCATCTAGCTTCTGACCACTGTAGTTTTGGAGAAATCCAGCAAAATTTGGCAATTTTTAGGTTGGGCGGTCAGGGTGGGCCAGGGCGAGTGGCCGCAAAGAGAGGCCATTTTGCAGGGGAAAAAGAAGTCCTTTGGCCAACCTCTGGGCATCAGGTGAAAGCTGGCCTTTGGGGCTATAAGGCCGAGCTGGCATCTAGCTTCTGACCACTGTAGTTTTGGAGAAATCCAGCAAAATTTGGAAATTTTTAGGTTGGGTGGTCAGGGTGGGCCAGGGAGAGTGGCCGCAAAGAGAGGCCATTTTGCAGGGGAAAAAGAAGTCCTTTGGCCAACCTCTGGGCATCAGGTGAAAGCTGGCCTTTAGGGCTATAAGGCCGAGCTGGCATCTAGCTTCTGACCACTGTAGTTTTGGAGAAATCCAGCAAAATTTGGCAATTTTTAGGTTGGGCGGTCAGGGTGGGCCAGGGCGAGTGGCCGCAAAGAGAGGCCATTTTGCAGGGGAAAAAGAAGTCCTTTGGCCAACCTCTGGGCATCAGGTGAAAGCTGGCCTTTGGGGCTATAAGGCCGAGCTGGCATCTAGCTTCTGACCACTGTAGTTTTGGAGAAATCCAGCAAAATTTGGCAATTTTTAGCTTGGGCGGTCAGGGTGGGCCAGGGCGAGTGGCCGCAAAGAGAGGCCATTTTGCAGGGGAAAAAGAAGTCCTTTGGCCAACCTCTGGGCATCAGGTGAAAGCTGGCCTTTGGGGCTATAAGGCCGAGCTGGGATCTAGCTTCTGACCACTGTAGTTTTGGAGAAATCCAGCAAAATTTGGCAATTTTTAGGTTGGGCGGTCAGGGTGGGCCAGGGCGAGTGGCCGCAAAGAGAGGCCATTTTGCAGGGGAAAAAGAAGTCCTTTGGCCAACCTCTGGGCATCAGGTGAAAGCTGGCCTTTGGGGCTATAAGGCCGAGCTGGCATCTAGCTTCTGACCACTGTAGTTTTGGAGAAATCCAGCAAAATTTGGCAATTTTTAGGTTGGGCGGTCAGGTGGGCCAGGGCGAGTGGCCGCAAAGAGAGGCCATTTTGCAGGGGAAAAAGAAGTCCTTTGGCCAACCTCTGGGCATCAGGTGAAAGCTGGCCTTTGGGGCTATAAGGCCGAGCTGGCATCTAGCTTCTGACCACTGTAGTTTTGGAGAAATCCAGCAAAATTTGGCAATTTTAGGTTGGGCGGTCAGGGTGGGCCAGGGCGAATGGCCGCAAAGAGAGGCCATTTTGCAGGGGAAAAAGAAGTCCTTTGGCCAACCTCTGGGCATCAGGTGAAAGCTGGCCTTTGGGGCTATAAGGCCGAGCTGGCATCTAGCTTCTGACCACTGTAGTTTTGGAGAAATCCAGCAAAATTTGGCAATTTTTAGGTTGGGCGGTCAGGGTGGGCCAGGGCGAGTGGCCGCAAAGAGAGGCCATTTTGCAGGGGAAAAAGAAGTCCTTTGGCCAACCTCTGGGCATCAGATGAAAGCTGGCGTTTGGGGCTATATGGCCGAGCTGGGATCTGGCTTCTGACCACTGTAGTTTTGGAGAAATCCAACAAAATTTGGAAAATTTCAGGTTGGGTGGTCAGGGTGGGCCAGGGCGAGTGGCCGCAAAGAGGGGCCATTTTGCAGGGGAAAAAGAAGTCATGTGGCCAACCTCTGGGCACCAGGTGAAAGCTGGCCTTTGGGGCTATAAGGCCGAGCTGGGATGTGGCTTCTGACCACTGTAGTTTTGGAGAAATCCAACAAAATTTGGAAATTTTTAGGTTGGGTGGTCAGGGTGGGCCAGGGCGAGTGGCCGCAAAGAGAGGCCATTTTGCAGGGAAAAAGAAGTCATTTGGCCAGCCTCTGGGCATCAGATGAAAGCTGGCGTTTGGGGCTATAAGGCCGAGCTGGCATCTAGCCTCTCACCACTGTAGTTTTGGAGAAATCCAGCAAAATTTGGCAATTTTTAGGTTGGGCGATCAGGGTGGGCCAGGGCGAGTGGCCGCAAAGAGAGGCCATTTTGCAGGGGAAAAAGAAGTCATTTGGCCAGCCTCTGGGCATCAGATGAAAGCTGGCCTTTGGGGCTATAAGGCCGAGCTGGCATCTAGCTTCTGACCACTGTAGTTTTGGAGAAATCCAGCAAAATTTGGCAATTTTTAGGTTGGGCGGTCAGGGTGGGCCAGGGCGAGTGGCCGCAAAGAGAGGCCATTTTGCAGGGGAAAAAGAAGTCCTTTGGCCAACCTCTGGGCATCAGGTGAAAGCTGGCCTTTGGGGCTATAAGGCCGAGCTGGCATCTAGCTTCTGACCACTGTAGTTTTGCAGAAATCCAGCAAAATTTGGCAATTTTTAGGTTGGGCGGTCAGGGTGGGCCAGGGCGAGTGGCCGCAAAGAGAGGCCATTTTGCAGGGGAAAAAGAAGTCCTTTGGCCAACCTCTGGGCATCAGATGAAAGCTGGCGTTTGGGGCTATAAGGCCGAGCTGGGATCTGGCTTCTGACCACTGTAGTTTTGGAGAAATCCAACAAAATTTGGAAAATTTCAGGTTGGGTGGTCAGGGTGGGCCAGGGCGAGTGGCCGCAAAGAGAGGCCATTTTGCAGGGAAAAATTAGTCATGTGGCCAGCCTCTGGGCATCAGATGAAAGCTGGCGTTTGGGGCTATAAGGCCGAGCTGGCATCTAGCTTCTGACCACTGTAGTTTTGGAGAAATCCAGCAAAATTTGGCAATTTTTAGGTTGGGCGGTCAGGGTGGGCCAGGGCGAGTGGCCGCAAAGAGAGGCCATTTTGCAGGGGAAAAAGAAGTCCTTTGGCCAACCTCTGGGCATCAGGTGAAAGCTGGCCTTTGGGGCTATAAGGCCGAGCTGGCATCTAGCTTCTGACCACTGTAGTTTTGGAGAAATCCAGCAAAATTTGGCAATTTTTAGGTTGGGTGGTCAGGGTGGGCCAGGGAGAGTGGCCGCAAAGAGAGGCCATTTTGCAGGGGAAAAAGAAGTCCTTTGGCCAACCTCTGGGCATCAGATGAAAGCTGGCCTTTGGGGCTATAAGGCCGAGCTGGCATCTAGCTTCTGACCACTGTAGTTTTGGAGAAATCCAGCAAAATTTGGCAATTTTTAGGTTGGGCGGTCAGGGTGGGCCAGGGCGAGTGGCCGCAAAGAGAGGCCATTTTGCAGGGGAAAAAGAAGTCCTTTGGCCAACCTCTGGGCATCAGGTGAAAGCTGGCCTTTGGGGCTATAAGGCCGAGCTGGCATCTAGCTTCTGACCACTGTAGTTTTGGAGAAATCCAGCAAAATTTGGCAATTTTTAGGTTGGGCGGTCAGGGTGGGCCAGGGCGAGTGGCCGCAAAGAGAGGCCATTTTGCAGGGGAAAAAGAAGTCCTTTGGCCAACCTCTGGGCATCAGGTGAAAGCTGGCCTTTGGGGCTATAAGGCCGAGCTGGCATCTAGCTTCTGACCACTGTAGTTTTGGAGAAATCCAGCAAAATTTGGCAATTTTTAGGTTGGGCGGTCAGGGTGGGCCAGGGCGAGTGGCCGCAAAGAGAGGCCATTTTGCAGGGGAAAAAGAAGTCCTTTGGCCAACCTCTGGGCATCAGGTGAAAGCTGGCCTTTGGGGCTATAAGGCCGAGCTGGCATCTAGCTTCTGACCACTGTAGTTTTGGAGAAATCCAACAAAATTTGGAAATTTTTAGTTGGGCGGTCAGGGTGGGCCAGGGCGAGTGGCCGCAAAGAGAGGCCATTTTGCAGGGGAAAAAGAAGTCCTTTGGCCAACCTCTGGGCATCAGGTGAAAGCTGGCCTTTGGGGCTATAAGGCCGAGCTGGCATCTAGCTTCTGACCACTGTAGTTTTGCAGAAATCCAGCAAAATTTGGCAATTTTTAGGTTGGGCGGTCAGGGTGGGCCAGGGCGAGTGGCCGCAAAGAGAGGCCATTTTGCAGGGGATAAAGAAGTCCTTTGGCCAACCTCTGGGCATCAGGTGAAAGCTGGCCTTTGGGGTTATAAGGCCGAGCTGGGATCTGGCTTCTGACCACTGTAGTTTTGGAGAAATCCAGCAAAATGTGGCAATTTTTAGCTTGGGCGTTCAGGGTGGGCCAGGGCGAGTGGCCGCAAAGAGAGGCCATTTTGCAGGGGAAAAAGAAGTCATTTGGCCAGCCTCTGGGCATCAGATGAAAGCTGGCGTTTGGGGCTATAAGGCCGAGCTGGGATCTAGCTTCTGACCACTGTAGTTTTGGAGAAATCCAGCAAAATTTGGAAATTTTTAGGTTGGGTGGTCAGGGTGGGCCAGGGCGAGTGGCCGCAAAGAGAGGCCATTTTGCAGGGGAAAAAGAAGTCATTTGGCCAGCCTCTGGGCATCAGATGAAATCTGGCGTTTGGGGCTATAAGGCCGAGCTGGCATCTAGCCTCTGACCACTATAGTTTTGGAGAAATCCAGCAAAATTTGGCAATTTTTAGGTTGGGCGGTCAGGGTGGGCCAGGGCGAGTGGCCGCAAAGAGAGGCCATTTTGCAGGGGAAAAAGAAGTCATTTGGCCAGCCTCTGGGCATCAGATGAAAGCTGGCCTTTGGGGCTATAAGGCCGAGCTGGCATCTAGCTTCTGACCACTGTAGTTTTGGAGAAATCCAGCAAAATTTGGCAATTTTTAGGTTGGGCGGTCAGGGTGGGCCAGGGCGAGTGGCCGCAAAGAGAGGCCATTTTGCAGGGGAAAAAGAAGTCCTTTGGCCAACCTCTGGGCATCAGGTGAAAGCTGGCCTTTGGGGCTATAAGGCCGAGCTGGCATCTAGCTTCTGACCACTGTAGTTTTGGAGAAATCCAGCAAAATTTGGCAATTTTTAGGTTGGGCGGTCAGGGTGGGCCAGGGCGAGTGGCCGCAAAGAGAGGCCATTTTGCAGGGGAAAAAGAAGTCCTTTGGCCAACCTCTGGGCATCAGGTGAAAGCTGGCCTTTGGGGCTATAAGGCCGAGCTGGCATCTAGCTTCTGACCACTGTAGTTTTGGAGAAATCCAGCAAAATTTGGAAATTTTTAGGTTGGGTGGTCAGGGTGGGCCAGGGAGAGTGGCCGCAAAGAGAGGCCATTTTGCAGGGGAAAAAGAAGTCCTTTGGCCAACCTCTGGGCATCAGGTGAAAGCTGGCCTTTAGGGCTATAAGGCCGAGCTGGCATCTAGCTTCTGACCACTGTAGTTTTGGAGAAATCCAGCAAAATTTGGCAATTTTTAGGTTGGGCGGTCAGGGTGGGCCAGGGCGAGTGGCCGCAAAGAGAGGCCATTTTGCAGGGGAAAAAGAAGTCCTTTGGCCAACCTCTGGGCATCAGGTGAAAGCTGGCCTTTGGGGCTATAAGGCCGAGCTGGCATCTAGCTTCTGACCACTGTAGTTTTGGAGAAATCCAGCAAAATTTGGCAATTTTTAGGTTGGGCGGTCAGGGTGGGCCAGGGCGAGTGGCCGCAAAGAGAGGCCATTTTGCAGGGGAAAAAGAAGTCCTTTGGCCAACCTCTGGGCATCAGGTGAAAGCTGGCCTTTGGGGCTATAAGGCCGAGCTGGCATCTAGCTTCTGACCACTGTAGTTTTGGAGAAATCCAGCAAAATTTGGCAATTTTTAGGTTGGGCGGTCAGGGTGGGCCAGGGCGAGTGGCCGCAAAGAGAGGCCATTTTGCAGGGGAAAAAGAAGTCCTTTGGCCAACCTCTGGGCATCAGGTGAAAGCTGGCCTTTGGGGCTATAAGGCCGAGCTGGCATCTAGCTTCTGACCACTGTAGTTTTGGAGAAATCCAGCAAAATTTGGCAATTTTTAGGTTGGGCGGTCAGGGTGGGCCAGGGCGAGTGGCCGCAAAGAGAGGCCATTTTGCAGGGGAAAAAGAAGTCCTTTGGCCAACCTCTGGGCATCAGGTGAAAGCTGGCCTTTGGGGCTATAAGGCCGAGCTGGCATCTAGCTTCTGACCACTGTAGTTTTGGAGAAATCCAGCAAAATTTGGCAATTTTTAGGTTGGGCGGTCAGGGTGGGCCAGGGCGAATGGCCGCAAAGAGAGGCCATTTTGCAGGGGAAAAAGAAGTCCTTTGGCCAACCTCTGGGCATCAGGTGAAAGCTGGCCTTTGGGGCTATAAGGCCGAGCTGGCATCTAGCTTCTGACCACTGTAGTTTTGGAGAAATCCAGCAAAATTTGGCAATTTTTAGGTTGGGCGGTCAGGGTGGGCCAGGGCGAGTGGCCGCAAAGAGAGGCCATTTTGCAGGGGAAAAAGAAGTCCTTTGGCCAACCTCTGGGCATCAGATGAAAGCTGGCCTTTGGGGCTATATGGCCGAGCTGGGATCTGGCTTCTGACCACTGTAGTTTTGGAGAAATCCAACAAAATTTGGAAAATTTCAGGTTGGGTGGTCAGGGTGGGCCAGGGCGAGTGGCCGCAAAGAGGGGCCATTTTGCAGGGAAAAAGAAGTCATGTGGCCAACCTCTGGGCACCAGGTGAAAGCTGGCCTTTGGGGCTATAAGGCCGAGCTGGGATGTGGCTTCTGACCACTGTAGTTTTGGAGAAATCCAACAAAATTTGGAAATTTTTAGGTTGGGTGGTCAGGGTGGGCCAGGGCGAGTGGCCGCAAAGAGAGGCCATTTTGCAGGGGAAAAAGAAGTCATTTGGCCAGCCTCTGGGCATCAGATGAAAGCTGGCCTTTGGGGCTATAAGGCCGAGCTGGCATCTAGCCTCTCACCACTGTAGTTTTGGAGAAATCCAGCAAAATTTGGCAATTTTTAGGTTGGGCGATCAGGGTGGGCCAGGGCGAGTGGCCGCAAAGAGAGGCCATTTTGCAGGGGAAAAAGAAGTCATTTGGCCAGCCTCTGGGCATCAGATGAAAGCTGGCCTTTGGGGCTATAAGGCCGAGCTGGCATCTAGCTTCTGACCACTGTAGTTTTGGAGAAATCCAGCAAAATTTGGCAATTTTTAGGTTGGGCGGTCAGGGTGGGCCAGGGCGAGTGGCCGCAAAGAGAGGCCATTTTGCAGGGGAAAAAGAAGTCCTTTGGCCAACCTCTGGGCATCAGGTGAAAGCTGGCCTTTGGGGCTATAAGGCCGAGCTGGCATCTAGCTTCTGACCACTGTAGTTTTGCAGAAATCCAGCAAAATTTGGCAATTTTTAGGTTGGGCGGTCAGGGTGGGCCAGGGCGAGTGGCCGCAAAGAGAGGCCATTTTGCAGGGGAAAAAGAAGTCCTTTGGCCAACCTCTGGGCATCAGATGAAAGCTGGCGTTTGGGGCTATAAGGCCGAGCTGGGATCTGGCTTCTGACCACTGTAGTTTTGGAGAAATCCAACAAAATTTGGAAAATTTCAGGTTGGGTGGTCAGGGTGGGCCAGGGCGAGTGGCCGCAAAGAGAGGCCATTTTGCAGGGGAAAAATTAGTCATGTGGCCAGCCTCTGGGCATCAGATGAAAGCTGGCGTTTGGGGCTATAAGGCCGAGCTGGCATCTAGCTTCTGACCACTGTAGTTTTGGAGAAATCCAGCAAAATTTGGCAATTTTTAGGTTGGGCGGTCAGGGTGGGCCAGGGCGAGTGGCCGCAAAGAGAGGCCATTTTGCAGGGGAAAAAGAAGTCCTTTGGCCAACCTCTGGGCATCAGGTGAAAGCTGGCCTTTGGGGCTATAAGGCCGAGCTGGCATCTAGCTTCTGACCACTGTAGTTTTGGAGAAATCCAGCAAAATTTGGCAATTTTTAGGTTGGGTGGTCAGGGTGGGCCAGGGAGAGTGGCCGCAAAGAGAGGCCATTTTGCAGGGGAAAAAGAAGTCCTTTGGCCAACCTCTGGGCATCAGATGAAAGCTGGCCTTTGGGGCTATAAGGCCGAGCTGGCATCTAGCTTCTGACCACTGTAGTTTTGGAGAAATCCAGCAAAATTTGGCAATTTTTAGGTTGGGCGGTCAGGGTGGGCCAGGGCGAGTGGCCGCAAAGAGAGGCCATTTTGCAGGGGAAAAAGAAGTCCTTTGGCCAACCTCTGGGCATCAGGTGAAAGCTGGCCTTTGGGGCTATAAGGCCGAGCTGGCATCTAGCTTCTGACCACTGTAGTTTTGGAGAAATCCAGCAAAATTTGGCAATTTTTAGGTTGGGCGGTCAGGGTGGGCCAGGGCGAGTGGCCGCAAAGAGAGGCCATTTTGCAGGGGAAAAAGAAGTCCTTTGGCCAACCTCTGGGCATCAGGTGAAAGCTGGCCTTTGGGGCTATAAGGCCGAGCTGGCATCTAGCTTCTGACCACTGTAGTTTTGGAGAAATCCAGCAAAATTTGGCAATTTTTAGGTTGGGCGGTCAGGGTGGGCCAGGGCGAGTGGCCGCAAAGAGAGGCCATTTTGCAGGGGAAAAAGAAGTCCTTTGGCCAACCTCTGGGCATCAGGTGAAAGCTGGCCTTTGGGGCTATAA
>NW_026990067.1:0-41097 GCF_036417665.1 Passer domesticus | reverse complement strand
CATTTCCTTCTCCCTGCAGACCATGATTTGCTGTCCTTTCCTGTGGGAAGGGCTGCCCAAAGCCCCTTCACACTCCCTTGGTTTCCTTTCTGTGCTCCCAGGGAGGTGATCTGGGATAGAGAGAATTTTCCAGGTTATATTTAACCAGGATCTCCTGGCCTGCCTGAGCTCTCAGCACAGCTCCACACTGAGTGAGCTGGGAGCAGGGCACAGCAGAGCCTCAGTTTTCCATTTCTGACATCCCAGCAGTGCCAGATTCTCATTTCAGGAGTTCCTGGAGTTAATAATATTTCCAGATTCTGAATAAGGAGTTAATAATATTTCCAGATTCTGAGTAATTAACGTTTCAGCTCTGCTAAAGCTTTCCTAATGTGAATTTCACCTCCAGAAAAATCAAGATACTTTATAAACACACAATATGCACCTGGAAGTTCTCTTCCACCACAGGAGCCCAACTTCACCTGCAGCTCCTACTCCAGCTATGGCCCAAGCTGTATTTTCAACTTTGAAGTCTAAAACTTCTGAATAAATCTGTTTGGGGTTGTTACATTTTGGCAGACTGGAAGGGACTGATTGTATTTTTTTTCATTGCAGGACAATGCACCTGATGGAAGGGGAGTTACCCACCTCCATGTCAGGCAGCTGTGGGGCCAGCATCAATGGCAAGCTGTACATTTTTGGGGGATTTGATGATAAAGGATACAGCAATCGGGTATGGTAGTCTTTTTTCCCCCATAATATTGTATTTTAATAAGTATTAATACTGACCTTGCTGTTTATTTGGTGTATTTGTATTTGAATTAAAGAGAAATTTGAGGAACAGCTTTATTTTTTTAAAACCTTCTATATTTATGCCAGTGCTTTCCCAATTGGTTTTTAAAAATATTCTGACAACCTTAATTGAGACTAATCTCTGAATATCACTTTTCTTTTTGCTCTTTGATAGCAATTCACTGCTTTAAATAATCAGGTAATAATTAAGGTTAAAAGAGAGCTACCAGCTGTCCTTGTAACTGAAAACTGAATTACAAAATAGATGAAATCATTTGTCTCATAATGGAATATAAATCAAGTCAGAGTTGACTCCTGACTAGGAAATCAGTGAAATGGAGCCTCTGGTGAAACTTTCTGCCAGTTCTCCCATTTTAACTTTGTTTTTGTGGTGTATTTGCCATTGTAAACTCACTGCCAGTTCCTCTGTTACTTCCAGGCTTCTGGGGGTGGGGGGTTGTTTTTTTTCTGGGGTGATTTGTGTTTTTTCTGAAAACATTGTCATTTTTCTTTCCTTTCAAGCTGTATTATGTCAATTTGAGAACAAAAACCGGAACCTACAGGTGGAAAAAAATCACAAATTTCAAAGGTCAACCTCCCACACCTCGTGACAAACTTTCCTGCTGGGTGTACAAAAACAGGTAACACATCCAAAATAATTAATTTCTGTTAATTGCAGAGAGAAAGGGTTACAAAGTGAAAACAACTCAGGGTTGGGATAGAGGAAACTCTGATTTTTAGCTGGACTTGCTGGGGGATTTTGTAACAACTTTGTACCAGAGTTTTCTCACGTGTGAGCTGAACTAATAAATAAAACCCCACTTTAGGAGAGGGCTGGGATATCTAGGGCAAGTTTGTGGAATGTTTTACACATCAGAAAGCTATCATGCATCTATTATATTATTTTAACACATTAAAAACCAGTATAAAATTATTTTCTCTGCAATGTTCATTATTTTAAGCATTAAATTATTACCTGCAGTAAATCCATGCAGTGTATTCCCAAGGATTTTAACAGCTGGCAGTTGCAGAGGCATTTCAGGGATTATCTTTATCTTGCAGGGACTGAGTCAGCCTGGACATTTGTGTTGCAAAAGTGACTAAGTGTGTTTAGAAAACAGACTTGGCTAAACAGAAATACTCCAGATTTTCTGTTTGTTATGGAAAATGTCTGGGTCATGTGGCAGAGGTGATCACAAGCAGGTGCCCTGTCAGAGATTTGTTATTGAACCTGTTACAAACAAGTCAGGATGTGATTTATAGTGCACATTATCAGATGGAAATGATTTATGTCTTTCTGGACTCCACATCCAAGGAGGTTTTGCATAAGCTGTGCAATGCCCCTGGGTGCCAGATCTTGGTTCTGTAATTCAATTTAACTGCAGGAGATAGAAAATACAGATATTTGAACAACTCCCTAGCTGTTAGCACAAGATTATTCAAAACTAAATGCATTTATTCAAAGTATTGTGTCACCTGCATGCTAGAAAATCACCTGTTGTAGATGATAGAATGGAACCCTTTGATGGAAAAAAATATTCTGTATAAATGGCCCTTTCCTGGGGGGAATATTGGGCTGGGAGGTGTGTGAGGATCCTTGCAATGGGAGGTTCAGTGATGCTTGGTTGAAAAATTTTATTTTAAGCCAAAAAGAGACTTTTTGTGTCCTGTGGGACAAACCTTGGGAACATTTCTTGCCAAAAATTGGACACAGAAAACAAAAAATGCAGCAAGTGCGTGTGAACTTCACTAGGGAAGGCAGAGAAGGAGGCATTTCACTGTCCTGGGGTTTATTTCCCATTTTTGCCTGAGGACAGCATGGGAAATGAACTTTTGGGGAGAGGAGCAGAGACTTGGAGGTGTCCTGAATGATTTCCTGTGTGGGTTTCAGCAGCTTTGCTGAGGGCGTGGCTGTGACCTTCGCCTTGTTGGGGTTTGCGTCAGCAGGTGCAACACTAAATACTCTCATTGCTTATATTACTGCTGTATAAACACTATAAATCCAAAATATTCATTGCTGCAGCTTATTCATTTTCATGTTATCTGCAGACGAATGGTTTTGTTGTTTCAGGCTCATTTATTTTGGAGGTTATGGCTGCAGGAAGCACAACGAGCTCAGTGATTGTTTCGATGTCCACGATGCGTTTTGGGTAAGAGATTTGTCCCCATTCCCACTCATTGCTGCTTTCTGATTGGGGAAAAAAGATCCTTTTTACCACCCTTGATGAGCATGAAAATCTGATTTTTCTTTTATTTATAGCATCAGCAGAAATGCAAATTTGGAATCTTTTTTAGGTCTGAAATTCCAGATACTGCACGTAGGGAGTGGTGGTTGTTCCACATATTCCAAACTCCCAGTGCTGGGCTTGGAGTGCAGTGAATTAAATGCTGTCAAAGCAGAAAAAAGGCAAGATTTTAATCTGAAGGCTTATTTTAAAGCTGAAAATCCCAGAAAAAAATTAATAATTTTTATAATTTAATTTAATAATTTTTATAGTTTATTTCTTTGAAGAAACATTAGGTATTTTATAGCTTCCCAAGTCTGGCTGACAAATACTCTGACTTAATTTATTGAACTACTTTCCAGAAGGATGCTTGGATTATCAACTTTCCTACAGTAATTCCTTATAATTAGTACAAAGATGACTGAGCAGAGTATTGACAGGAAGCTCCTGACATCAAATATTAAAGACTGACACCCAAGAATTGGTTTTTTACAATCTCTTAATTTCTCACTGTGTTACAACAAAATTTAGAAGGTGAAATTTGCTGCAGTGTCTGATGTTGGGGCCCAAAGCCAATTTTCAGGTGTTAGCAGCCTGAAAATCCCTGGGTGCTGCTGACCTTCAAGTGAATCTAAGCTGCTGCAGCATTCTTAAAATATCACCACACCTTTTCATGAAATTGCCTGGTTTAGTGTATTTTCTGTTTGCACAGATCCCTTCCAGGTTTGTGTCCTTCACTAAGCAGAATAATATTAAAATAAAATCCATATTTTTCTTTAATTTCTTCTTCTTTTTTTTTTTTTTTAGGAGGGGCAGATTTTCTGGGGATGGCACAATGATGTTCATGTTTTTGATACAACCACACAGACTTGGTCTCAACCCACAATTCGAGTGAGTGGTTTTCAGTCTCACATCTTGACACTGCTGGGATTTTACTGACTTTTGAATAATTATTGTGCTTTAGAAAACTGGGGACACCTTCCACTGTCCCAGGCTGCTCCAATCCCTGTCCAGCCTGGCCCTGGGCACTTCTGGAATCCAGGGGCAGCCACAGCAAATGTGGGAATTCCCAGTTCCCAATCTCCCACCCATCCCTGCCCTCTGGCAGTGGGAGCCATTCCCTGTGTCCTGTCCCTCCATGCCTTGTCCCCAGTCCCTCTGCAGCTCTCCTGGAGCCCCTTCAGGCCCTGCCAGGGGCTCTGAGCTCTCCCTGGAGCCTTCTCCTCTCCAGTGAACATTCCCAGTTCCTCCAGCCCTCTGGAAATCTGTATCCATGTGTAATTACCATGGATAACCTGTCACATGTAACAGGAGAGCTCTGCCTTACTGAGATGAAAATGTTCTCTAAAGTTCATAAAATCCAGGTGAGTTTATGTAAGAACTCAGCAGAAGTTGTATATTTTTAATATTTAATATATTTTAAACTGTGTGGTTCCAGTGTCTGGCAGCTTTTTATGGTCTTCACAAGGTGTTCTAAAATCCCTGTAAAACCAGATGCAAAATGTAAAATTACCATTGCAAAGTAAAAGCCAGTTTTGCCACCTTCAGTTCTGATTTACACAGGCAGCACTTTTGGGCACGTGGATATAGCATCAAATTTTATGTTGTGATTTCCAGAGGTTTTAGTAGCAGTTCCTGATGATTTGTAGGTCAGAAAATAAAACTGTCCAGGAGGTTTCTGGTGTTCTGAAGGATTCTTTTGCTTCTTTCAGGGTGGAGATCCACCTCAGCCTCGAGCAGCTCACACATGTGCTGTGCTGGGAAATAAAGGTTACATCTTTGGAGGACGAGTGCTGGTAATTCAATATTTTCTTAGCAGTCATATTATTCTCCTGGCAGTTTTCTTTTTTTGTTTTCCTTGTCATTTTGTAGTAGGAAAAAAAAATCCCAAATGTCTTTGGCCTAACCTGGATGTTCAGGGCTCTGAATCCAGGATGCTGCTTGTCATCACCCTCTACAAAAAGAAGAATATTTCTGTCTGTAATGTTAATGATTGTCCCAAAAAAGGTAAAACACAGATGACTGTGTGGTAAATAACAGATTTGAGTTGGTTTTCTAATTGAATTTTGCCACTTTTTGCACATAAGTGACTGAAATAGAGATGTCTGGAAGAGGTCATAGACAAAAGGATGCAATCTGTGCATAAATAATGTAGGGTTGGATTGTGGCTGTGTAATTTTTACTCTTCCTGACTCTTTTTAACTGCAAAAAGCCATAGGCACCACCCCCCTGATTAAAGCAGGGAGATACTCAGACCTCTCAGCAGCACTTGGAATTTCTCCAGTGCTAATTAAAGGAGATTTTCTACTCAGTTCCTCTCTGCTGAAGCGTTGATGTAAGAAACAGATCCTGTAAGGCAAGTTAAAAACCCTCCCAATGTCAGTGACTCTGCACTTGTGTGTTTTATTTTAATTGAAGTTTTTAGCTCTTTTCACTGCAGCTGATTTAGAACCTTTAATCCTACTCAGCTAGAGGATGAGCCTGGATGTTTTCTATCTCCAAAACTGACAGTGAAGAAGCTTCTGAGAGCCCCCAGTGCTGTGTTCCTGTAGTTCTGGTCTGAAAAAGAAAAGGAATTAGTTTGGCAATGAACATATTCCAGCTCCACCTTGGAAAGCTGCCACAGCCTCACCCTTGTATTCCCAAATCCTGGCAAACAAAGCAGTGTAAAACTGCATTTTGTTCCCCATTCCCTGATTTTCCTGCTGGAATATTCCTTTGGCTAATCTGCACTCCTTCCACTCCTGCTGCTCAGTGACCACACCATGTCCAGCCACTTCCCACACCTGCAGGAAGGTTTTATTTAAGTGCCTTTCCAGAGCAAACAGAAAAGAAAATAATGAAAATGGATCCTGTTTGTTCCTGCCATTATGTGACCTTTGATTCAGGATCTCTGGAATTGTTCCTCAAGCCTGAGAGAGCTGCACTCAGCACCTCCCAGAGCTGTAGGTTTGGACAAAGTGGGTTTGCAGATAACTGCAGGAAATAAAGAGATCTGAAGAGAGTGAAAAATCAGGGTTATCCTTGCCCTGAGTGTGCCCTGTCCTGTGTGCCCACAGCTGAACCCTTGCTGACCACAGCCAAGTGCTGCTCCTCCCTCAGGGAAAAGCCCACAAGTGGGGCTGTGAAGGCCCCTTGGATGATTTGGTCCTGCCCTGGCAGCTCCTCCTCCCCCAGGGCTCTGCCAGGGAGGGCTCTGTGCCCACCCCGGGGTGCTGAACTGCTCTCCAACCCCAGCTGGGGTTCCTTGCAGCCTCTGCCAGGGAAATTCTGATTTAGCTGGAGCTCACCTGCCACTCCTCCACTGCCCTCAGAGGATTTGCCCTCAGGCTTCTGTGTAACTCTGTTTGACTGCAGCATTCTGATCTTAAAAGGTTTTTCTCTTCAGCTTCCTTAAAAACTTGCTAAATTTCAGTGAAACCACTTGGGAACCTGTGTCAGAGAAGAGTGAAATTGTGGAAAGCTGTGTTTAATTCTGTAGGAGAGCAGCAAGTGTAATTTTCACCTTGGTGATTATTATTGATCCATTTTCTATCCTAGAAATAAATGGAAGGAAACATAAAAGTGAGGGAGCATTCACTGGGGCTTGAGGAATTAATGTAAGTCATGAAAAGAAAAAGCTAAAGACAGCAGAAAACCAGTAAATTTCCTGACACCAGGAATAATTCCTCCCCAAAGGATGAAGTTTTGCTTTTCTCCAGAAATTAAGGAGCAAGCACGGGGTTGCTCTGCTCCTCCTTCTCCTTCTAGTTCACCATAATACAAATCTTCCCAGGGAAAAGGCTCTGCAAGGAACCAGAAAGGGCCAGGAAGTGTCATGAGGCTTCTCCTATTCATCTTTCTGGGAGGAAAGGGAACCTTTTTCCAAACTTGGAGCTAGAACTGGTAAAAGAAGATGATGATGGTGATGATGATGATGATGAGAATCAGTTGTACCAGGAATCATTTGAAAACAGGCTCAGAAGTGTTATGTGGACTCAGTTCCTTCAGGTAAGCCCCCGGAAAAACAGAAATGGGAGAAAGTGGGAAGGAAGGAGAGTTAGTCCAGAAGTTGATGTGAGTCTTATGTTTGATTTAAGTGGAAAAATTTCATGTTGAGAATGAAGTGAACAAAGCAAAGTCTTTGCAGCAGCTCTTCACACATCTGGTGCCTTAATGTAAGCATGTTTATATTTCCTGTCAGCTCAGCTCAGAAGATCCATGGAGCTGCAATCCTTCTCTTGGCAAAGCTTGGAGCTGGAATAGCTTTTGCTTGTAAATCCAGGAGGGAGAGCTGCAGAATTCCCTGTCCCAGCAGGGAGCTGGGAATAATGTCACCCTTAAAGCCTCTGATGGTGCTGATCCTGAGACCAGCAGCTCCTGCCTAACGTGCACTGGGCTGCCAAGACATCAGCTTGCCAGAGATAAGCAGAGTGCCTCAGGAGCCCTTGGAGCTCCAAGGGAAATCCCAGCCCTCCTAGGAGCCTTGGTGCTCTAAAGCCTGTTAAAAATCCTTTTAGGATTGGCAGCAGAGTGATGAAATAGAGCAGGACAGAGAAGTGCACGAGAAGCTGCAGGAGAGCTGTGTGGCCAGTGATGGTCCTGCAAACCTGTGTGGTTCCAGCTTCCCAGAGGGGTTGGGTAGAAAGGTGCTCTTGTTCAAGGCCTCAGTCTTGGACAGTTGGTGCTGTTTTGAATTCAGAATGAGGTTGCTGTAATTCTGCATCTGCCCAGCTGTTGAACCATGAGAATGCAAAGATTTTTTGATTTCCCAGGGAGCAGGAAAGAGAATTTCTCCATCTTCTGCCTAATGCCCAGGAAAGGAAAGTCAGCAAGGAGGTCTTGAACAGGATCCTCTTGAAACCTCAATTTTCACCATAACAGCAACTTCCTTTGATAGATATCCTTTATATCAAATTGTGTTACTCCCACATGATTGAGTATTTCCAGTTGCAGAGGCCAGGATGTTGGGTTTGCCCCAAATGTACAGAAGATCCCAACTGCATTTTGCTTTCAGCTTGGATGATTTGATCCCCTCATGCCCTTCAAAGGCACCAGGAGCAGTAGGGAACTGGAGAGAGGTGTCATGGAAGACAGATCTGTTGCCCTGGCTGTCAGCTGGAGCACACTTGGTTGGTTTTAGGTTGTTTTTAGGCAATGCCCCAAACCCTGACAATCTGCTCGTCTTTACCCTGTTGCCCTCCCCAAAATGCTCTTCCCATTCCCTTCCCAGCCCAGCAGGGTTAGCAGTGCTTGGCAGAGGAGGTTGTAGCATCCCTGAAATCCCTGAGAGACTTCCAGAGCTCTGCTGGGCAGCTCTGGGGGTCGCTCAGCCTCACTGCTGGGGCACAAGCACTCCTTTCAGCCTAGTTCTGCCTCAGAGGATCTGCAAGCTGGAGAAAGGCTTTTTCTAATAGAACTATGGACTGCCCAGGGAGAAAAGGAGTTGGAAGGTAAGGCAAGAAACATTTCCCTACTTCCCAGATGGTTTTTGTAGTTCCCAGGGGAATCACAGCTCCCAGGCAAGCAAAGAATTCCTTTTGTCACCTTCTCCACCACCCCAAGGCAGGCAGAGACTTCCTCCATCTCAAAGCCCAGGCAGATAAGCAAGAGGAAAGATTTCCCATTTTATTTGATGGCAAATGCTAGAAGGTCCTAAAACCTTGCTGGTGGTCACTTTGTGAAAGGAAAACAGGGAAAAGCACAAATGATGGACGTTCCTGGGAATACCCAGAGTGCAGCACTACCAGGATACTCCAAGGAGTAGTGACCAGACAGGAGGATCCAAACTTCTGATCACAATGTCAAGGAAAATAACACCAGGCAACAATAGGAGAGTAAAACACCTTCTGCATTGCCCTGCCAGGAGTTCTGTGGATGGAAGTTAAAAACATTTGCAGGAACTGGATAAATCCCCACAAAGTTCTTCACTTTTAGAAGCTAAAATTGGCCCCATAGTGCTGTTGCATGACTGGAAATATTTCTGCCAGGCACTTTCCTGAGAGTTGCATGGTTTTTGTGAGGAGAAAAGCTTTTCATCTGCCACATAATTCAGATTTATATTAAGGCAAGTGGGTACAGATTTCTTCAAACTATTGGTACTTGGAATATTCTGTCCCAGGAAGGCCTCACTGAAATATTTTGTTTATTGTTTGCTTAAAATAACCCGAGTGGGATTTTATTTCTTTGTTTTAGCAAACCAGAATGAATGATTTGCACTGCCTGAATTTAGACACTTGGACTTGGTCTGGAAGGTAGGTTTGCTTTTGTAATGCTTAAAATGGAATTTAGAAGATGGAAACATATTGTTAAATAGTTCCAGAGCTTTTCCTGCAGCTTTTCCAAGAGGAGAATGAGGGTTTGGGGACTCCTAACAGCTGCTGGGCTGGGATTTCAGTGGAATTGAATTTTGATAGTGGTTACTGAGCTTTTCCTGCCCTGCACCAGAGCATGGATGGTGCTGCCTAAAGCACAGCGTGGGGTGATTTAACACCCTCATTTGCAGCCTGGCTGCATTTATCCAGATGGAATTCCAGGTTTTAGGGCTTTTGGAATGCTGGGTTTACTGTCTGTAGTTACAGCACAAATTGGGATAAGGTCTCTTCCATAAAAGGCCATGAAATCCTTAAAAAATGAAGATTTTTCCAAAATTCAAATTATTTCTATATTGTGGTCCAAGAAAAGCTCATAAGATTTATCCATTATTTAGTATAGTATATATATAAATATTTATATATGTGTATATTGGATCACTGTAAATGTATATATTAAATATATAAATTTAAATATTTAATATTTATATACTTATATATTGCATCACTGTAAATTTAGGAATCTTCTGTTCAGCTGTTGCAGCACCTCTGCAAAGAGTCTTTGACAGACTGAAAAAAAAGATTTGAGACTGAAAAAAAAAAAAAGATATTGGGGGAAAAGAAGAATTTTCACAGTATCTGCTATTGTTGGCACCTCACAGGAGAATAAGTGTTTGTATTTATTATTATTACTTATTCCTCTGATCACAAAGGAGCCAATAACTACTTATTAATAGATAATGATTTCATTTTTAACCAGTCAGGTCTTTTTTCTTACTCAACTCTACCCAGCTTTCTTAAGGAATTGCACAGTATGAATCTGCTAACCCAGGATTAGCATCCAGCAGCAGATTGCAAAATTCACTTCAGCTGCCACTGCCCAGAAGTTGCTTGAGCTCTACTAAACTCATTCAATATTTGGTTATTTCTGGTACTCATCATTTCTTGTGCATGAAAATTGAAATTTTATCCGTTATCAGTATCTGTTTGATATTTTGATATTTTTTAAACCATCAAAGCCCTTGGCCAATTTTAGAAGCCTCTTTTCTTCACTTGGATTCAAACAAATATTGCAACTTGCAAGTGCCAAATTTAGCAGGGCACTTTTGCAATCCCTTTTAATTATCTCTGATAAACTGTTTTTTTGGGATATCAGGATCTTTACTGTTCACATTCTCAAGCAAACCCAACTAAAACAAAATCAATTTCAATACAGCTCATCTGAAATAGATCCCAAATGAGATTTTATCAATAATAAACCTCCATCTGTTCTGTACTTAGGCAATCCCCTCTTTACTAACATTTATTTCAAAGTCTGGGTGAGCCCCAGGTTGAAGAGGTGGTAGCTTTTGGATCAGAGGTAAAACCACAAATCCTTGTGTCATTTCAAATCCTCTTCCTTGGAGTGGAGAGCCTGTAGCCCCTCAGGGTTCATCAATTTTGTCTCAATTAACTGTTTCCCTACATGTACATGGAATTTAATTGTGTATTTAATCTTTTTTTTTTTCACTGGGAAACACCCACGGTGGTTGTAGGACAAACCGAAATTTTCTGCCGAATTAATTTGAATGAAACAATTAAACATTTGCAGCATTGTTTGAAGATTTGGGGTTTTGTTTCTTTGTTTCCCCAGGATTAATATCAGTGGAGAGAAGCCCAGAGATCGCTCCTGGCACACGCTGACCCCCATAGGGGATGACAGGCTTTTCCTGTTTGGTGGACTAAGCTCTGATAATGTTCCTTTGAGTGAGTAATTCAGAGTAACAGAAATAACTCTCATTCTCTTGTGAATTTCACATCACACAAGCAGGGTTTGGGATGGTTGATAGCAGTTGCTTTTGTAGAAAAGGCTGATTGTTTCCATGAGAAAAACTGAAACTGGCAAAAATAATTTGAAGATAAATAATAATTTCACAGATAAGTCCACTGGGAGGAGGTGGTTTTCTCAATTTACCCAAAAGAAAGGGATTGGGTGTGTTTTAATTCCAGTGCAGGGAGGGTTCTGAGATAACATTAAATCACAAGTGTGAAAAGATGCAGCTTCATGAAGGGCTGATGTTCCTGCTACCTAAATAATCATGCTCTTAGAGCTGTTTGCATGAATAAAAAGGTATTTTTTTATCCCAAAAGCCCCATTAATGAGCATTCTCACACTGCAGGTGATGGCTGGATCCACAGCATTGCAACAAATGGATGGAAGCAGCTCACCCATCTGCCCAAGAGCAGGCCCAGGTACAGAAACAGAAATTGTGGGGGCTGAAATGGAATCCTTTTCAAAATGAACCAGTTTTTAAATTCTTGAACTGTATTTTTAAAGAATATTTTAGAACATTAATGCAGTTTGCTTTAACGCCTTTTTTACCATATACCTAATTTTTAATTTGTGTATTTGATGCTTATTTGCATGAAAAGATGTTTTTTGTGGTGAAGGATCTGGATGTCCAGCTGACCTGGTGCTCTGTAGCCAAATTATTGTTCTATAAACAAACCATAAAAATTGGAGGAATAAATAACCAAGGGAATAATAATAAAAGCTCATTAATATTTATAAATTATTAGAAACAGGGGAGGAGACAACCATGAAAAAGCTGATTCCTCTTTCAGGGTTCAAAGGCAAAATTGAGTCTTAACCCAGTGTTTGAAGAATTATCTGTGTTTCTGAGTTAAAAACTATTGAACTGATTTGCTGTAGATAGTAAATATTGAGATTTTCAATGAGTTAATTCTCTGCATTCACCCAGGATCTCCCAGCACAATTTTATATCATTTCATATATATATATCACAATATGTTTATTATTTTATTTATTATATGATTATTGCAATATTTATATCATAATATATCAGTTTTATATCCTTTTTTTCTGATACAAAAATGTTCAGCTCTGCTCTGCTCCCTGCCTTGTTACTGAAATATCTTCACTTCCATTAATTTTCTTCCTGTTTTATCCTGTTCTGGGCTGTCTCCTAAACACAACAGCCACAGCTAAACCAACTTTTCTGCCTTCTTACCCTTCAGACCCTTCCAAGCCCAAATAAACTCAGCCCCCAGCCACATGAAATACTCAATTTATGATCAGGGATATTTTTATGCTACTTCAGGATTTAGCAGTCTTTAAACCCAGCACAGCAGGAGCAGCAGGGCTCTGGGCTCACTTCTGGGGCCTCCCAGCCCTTCCCTGTGCTGGGCTTTTGCTGGGATGTGCTGGGGAGCAGCCCCAGGAGCAGCAGCTCAGCTGGAATAACTCCGTGCCTGGGAGGGACAGGGATCCCTGAGTCCCAGGGCTTCCCAGGGGGATCTGGGATTTGGGCTGAGGAGCTTCCCTGCACCTAAATCTTCCTGCCACTAAAGGACCTCCCCTCCTTCAAGCAAAGCCCAAAACCTCCGGGGTTTTTCCAGCAAGTCCCAGAGTTTTAAGGTTGGAAGGGAGCTCTGGAGCTCCTCCAGTGCAGCCCCCTGCCAAGGCAGGGCCACCTGCTCCAGGTGACACTGGGATGTGTCCAGGGGGTCACCTGCTCCAGGTGACACTGGGATGTGTCCAGGGATGCCACCTGCTCCAGGTGACACTGGGATGTGTCCAGGGATGCCACCTGCTCCAGGTGACACTGGGATGTGTCCAGGGATGCTACCTGCTCCAGGTGACACTGGGATGTGTCCAGGGGTCACCTGCTCCAGGTGACACTGGGATGTGTCCAGGGATGCACCTGCTCCAGGTGACACTGGGATGTGTCCAGGGATGCCACCTGCTCCAGGTGACACTGGGATGTGTCCAGGCATGCCACCTGCTCCAGGTGACACTGGGATGTGTCCAGGGGAGCCACCTGCTCCAGGTGACACTGGGATGTGTCCAGGGGGTCACCTGCTCCAGGTGACACTGGGATGTGTCCAGGGGGTCACCTGCTCCAGGTGACACTGGGATGTGTCCAGGGATGCCACCTGCTCCAGGTGACACTGGGATGTGTCCAGGGGGTCACCTGCTCCAGGTGACACTGGGATGTGTCCAGGGATGCCACCTGCTCCAGGTGACACTGGGATGTGTCCAGGGATGCACCTGCTCCAGGTGACACTGGGATGTGTCCAGGGATGCCACCTGCTCCAGGTGACACTGGGATGTGTCCAGGGATGCCACCTGCTCCAGGTGACACTGGGATGTGTCCAGGGATGCCACCTGCTCCAGGTGACACTGGGATGTGTCCAGGGATGCCACCTGCTCCAGGTGACACTGGGATGTGTCCAGGGGTCACCTGCTCCAGGTGACACTGGGATGTGTCCAGGGATGCCACCTGCTCCAGGTGACACTGGGATGTGTCCTGGGGGTTTGGGGTGGATAAAAGGAGCCACACCAAAGGCCTGTCCATGCACTGAACTGCTTAAGTGTCAAGTATTTGTACCATAATTTTATTTTCTGCAGCTGGGAAGGTTTTAAATCAGTTCAGTTGCTCTTCAGATGCAGAGCAGTAACACATCTCTGTGTACTTCTTTTATATATTACTTTGTAATGAAATTTATTAGGGTCTTTTCCTGATGCTTCTGCAGCTCTGATTCCCTGCGTAAATTCTGTAAAGAATAATTTCCTTCACCCTCCACTTTTAGCAATTTCTATAGAATTGCCTTCTCAGGTGATCCTGAATTGGTAGAAAATACTGTTCCTCTCTCTGTCCATCAATTTTAGTTTTGCATGCTGGGTTGAAATAGAGAAAAAAATTAACTCCTAGATTCCCAATGTTTTCATTCCCATAACTGGTAGAAAATACTGTTCCTTTTTCTGTCCATCAGTTTTACTCAGCCAACCTTTTGCATGCCGGGTTGAAACAGAGAACAAAGTGTTTAACCCCTGGATTCTCCTGTTTTCATTCCCATAATTCATAGAAAATAGTGTTCCTCCCTCTGTCCATCAGTTTCAGTTCTGCATGCTGGGTTGAAAGAAAGTGTTTAACCCCTGGATTGCCCTGTTTTCATTGCTGTAATTGATAGAAAATACTGTTCCTCCTTCTGTCCATCAATTTCAGTTGTGCATGCTGGGTTGAAACAGAGAACAAAGTGTTTAACCCCTGGATTCTCCTGTTTTCATTCCTATAATTGATATAAAATACTATTCCTCCCCCTGTCCATCAATTTTAGTTTTGCATGCTGGGTTGAAACAAAGTGTTTAACCCCTGGATTCTCCTGTTTTCATTTCTATAATTGACACAAAATACTGTTCCTCCCCCTGTCCATCAGTTTCAGTTCTGCACGCTGGGTTGAAACAGAACAAAGTGTTTACCCCCTGGATTGCCCTGTTTTCATTGCCTTGTGATGCTGTTGCTGTGCTGAAGAGCCCTGTGTGATTGAATAACGTGCTTTGTTAGAATGTTTAGGTGATAAGTTAGAGCAGCCCATGGGAGGCCAGGAGCTCTCAGGCAGTAGGAAAAGCCTCAGGTTGCAAGCTAGGATGTCACCAGAGCCCAGGCAGGAAAGGCTTCCCCGTGTTCTCCGTGACCAAGCCCAGAGTTTCCCTAATGCAGAGCAGGCAGAGACAGATCTGTCACAGGTATGAGGAAGGGAAAAGGTGAGGAACCTGCTAAGGACTGATGTGAAGGGAGAAGCAAAGTGGGGACGTTGATTTTTGCATGAAACTTCAGTGGTGTGTTTGACTCTGGTTCAGTGGCTCTGAAGTCCATCAGCAGTGGTGACAGAGCAGAAAAATCTAATCATGAAAAAGAGATCCCCACCAGGGGTGGCTGCTGAAGGGGCAGGATCTTTCTGAAAGTTATAAAGTCAGGCTTTGCTTTTGTGGGGTCTTTATGATTAAACTTCCTTGGTGTGCTGGAAGTTACTGACTCACAGCAAGTGATCCCAGGAATCTCTGGGGGAAGGGAAGGACTGGAACAGGAGAACTGGAGATCCAAGTGCTCAGGGATCTGTGTCAGCACTGAGAACCCCCCCAGGCTGAAAGCCACAAGCAAATTGTGCTTCTCAACCAAAGAAAGTGGAAAATTGCAAAAGGAAAAGCTTGCCAAAAGCTTGGTTTGTAGAGTTGCCAAAAATTTTCCACTGTGGTGATAAATAAGACAAAGTTTAAATGCCCAGAATACAGAAAAGTCAAATAATGACAAAATATATTGGTCTGTATGAAGATAACTCTCATGAGCTGGGGAGTCACATTGCTCTCTTATTTTATATTATTAAACAAACAAGTAATAAATTGTATGGTGTTCTTTTTTACCTCTGAAATAACGGTTCTGTCTTGCTGCTAACCCCAAGTCCTTGTTCCTTGGGCCCTCATTGTGTTTGTGGTTTGATTTGCAGGTTGTGGCACACAGCCTGCCTCGGGCAGGAGGGAGAAGTGATGGTGTTTGGGGGCAGCAAAGATGATTTGCTTTTTATGGACACGGTCAGTAAACTGAACAGCAAATCCCATCACTGGCAGAATTATAATTAATATCAAATTATGGAGTGGTTTTAGCTGGGAGGGGCCTTAAAGTCCATTTAATCCACCCCTGCCTGGGCAGGGACACCTCCCACTATTCCAGGTTGCTCCAGGCATCATCCAGCCTGGCCTTGGACACTTCCACAGATGGGGAGTCCAAAACCTCTGGGCAAATATATAAATGAAATGATTATATATTAATAAATATATTAATTGAAAAAATAATTGAACTTGGAAGAAAAAGCTGCAGCATTACCTGGTCTCTATAGGAAAACTTCAGTATGTAAATATATTAATTGATTTATTTTAATTTTTCAATTAAAATCCATATAGGATCTTAATTGGAAAAAAAAAAACAAATCAGATTGAGTTTGTATCAAACAATTTGATCAAATTGGTAACTGAAACCATTTTAAATTACACACCACTGAGGAAATCACAGTATTTTACACACCACAGATTATAAATTAATTATAATTTACACACCACTGATTCCACTGAGGAATCCCCACCTGAGGCTTTCTTGACTGACAGAGCAAAAAGGAATTTGTAATTCAGGTTCCTTATAAAGAATTGGTCAAGGAGAATATTTCTGAATCCTGCCCGTGGTAATAAATGTGACATTAATGTAGAGAAGTGCTGAGGTGGAGAAGTTGTTTGCCATTCCAATGGTTCTGTTCTTCTCTTGCCCAGGGTCACTGCAGTGACTTGTTGATATTTCAGACTCAGCCTTATTCCCTGCTCAGGTGAGTTGGAGTTACAGATCCCAGAATGGTTTAGGCTGGGCTTAAATCCCATCGTGTTCCATGGGCAGGACACCTCCCACTGCCCCAGCTGAGTTTTAGCCACCTGCTCCTGCAGAAACTGGGTGAAATATCCAATTTCCTCCTCAGGAAATACCTGAGCCCTTCCGTGTGTGATGCTGCACAGCAGTTGAATCACTGGTGCTGTGTAATTCCCTGCACCTGTAATTAACACCTGTAATTAATGCACATCAGCTTTTGCTAGGGGTAATTTGTTAGAATATAAACCATTTACTTCAATTTTTCTTTTTTTTTTTCTATTTCCCTTCCCCAGGCTGTGTCTTGACTGCATTGGGAAGAACGCAGCTCTCTTGGAGAAGCAAATTCCCTGCTTGCCATCCAAACTTCTGCAGGAAGTGCTGAAAAAAATCACATTTTGGGCTGCCATGACCCACAGGCAGGAGAGGAAAGCTGAGACTGAGAGACAAAGCCAGCTGCACTCCACATGAGGCAGGGCAGGGAGCTGCTGGGACACCTCAGAGGGCTTTGTTCATGAGCTTTGTGTGCTCCCCTGCAGCTCTGTGCTCACCTGGGTTTCTGAGGGGAGCTTGACAACAAATCCTTTTTATGGGAATCTCTCGTTTCCTGCGTTACGGAAAACTGATCCAACTTCATTTGTAGATAATTGTTTACCTCTGCTCTCCTGGTTTTGGCCACACAGCCCTCACAACCTTTGGTTCTTTTGGAAGGGGACACGATCCATTTCAGCTGGATAAAATCTGGTTTAAGTCCAAAAATCCTCCTTGGCCTTACCCCCATCAGCCTTCCCAAAAAGATAAATTCACCTCGGTGTCTTGGGGACATTCACACTTTGTCAGTCTTAAAGGTAACAAATTTACCACCACCAAATGTTGGTCCCACCAGGCTCTGACCAAAATCCAACCCTGGAGCCTCACACCTCACACTCCAAGTAGGAAAATCCATCAGGGAATTGTGGAACTTGGAAGAAAAAGCTGCAACATCACCTGGTCTCTATAGGAAAACTTCAGTTCATCACCTGGTTTTACTGTTTCTGTCATCTGGAAGTCCTTTTGGAAATAAGTTGTATATTGTATTTTGGATGTGCAAAGTTTATATTTCATTCTTGTTTAAAAAAAAAAAAACAACAACAAAGTTGCTTATTTATTGTTTAAAAAAAGGAAAAAAAAGCAAATGTAGTACTGGTTATTTTTCTGTTTCAAATATTTACTTAACAGGAGCACAGTCATTAAAATTTTATAGAGAGTTGAAGCAAGAGGCATTTGGACACATTTTTGATGGTTTTAAAGTCTGTAAAAATTAATTATGTGGGGGAAAGAGGTTTGGGGAAGCAAATTTGTTTCAAAAAGGAATTTTGTGACTGGTTATTTTAGCAGCCTCATGTGCTGAACTCCCTCCCTGCATTTGTGGGAGGGAGAGTTCAAATGCTCCCAGTGTGAATTTACAAGGTTCAAGTGCCCCTGAGGTTAATTTTGGGGTGGTTCTGATGCCCTAAGGTAAATTTTTGTGGTTGTTAGGTGCCCTCATGGTTAATTCGGGGAGGTTCAGGTGCCCCCTGTGTGAATTTGGGGGCTCCAGCTGCCCTCAGGGTTAGTTTTGCTCCCAGGGTTGATTTTGGGAGGTTCGGATGTCTGCAGTGTAGTTTTGGGGTGTTTCAAGTGTCCTGATGTTAATTTTGGGGTCGTTCAGGTGCCCCCAGTGTTAATTTGGGGTGGTTCAGGAGCCCCCAGGGTCAGTCTTGGAGTTGTTCAGGTGCCCTCAGGGTGATTTTTGGGGTCGTTCAGGTGCCACCAGGGTTGAATTTATGGAGGCCTGAGTGTCCCAGTGTTAATTGTGGGGTCGTTCAGGTGCCCCCAAGGTGATTTTTGGGGTGCCCCAGTGTTGATTGGGTGGTTCAGGTGCCCTCAGGGTGAGTTTTGGCATGCCCAGGTGCTCCAGGGTTAATTTTGGGGTGGTTCAGACACTCCCAGGGTTAACTTTGGGGAGCCCGGGTGCCCCCAGGTGAATTTGGGGGTGCCGATGCCCTCAGGGTGAATTCTGAGATAATTCAGACGCTCTCAGGCTTAATTTCGGGGCGGTTCGGGTGCCCTCAGAGTGATTTTTTGGGGTGATTCAGGTGCCCTCAGGGTGAATTCTGGGGTGTTTCAGACGCTCCCAGGGTTAATTCTGGGGCGGTTCGGGTCCCCTCAGGGTGAGTTCCGGCGTGCGCGGGTGCCCCAGTGTTAATTCTGGGGGCCCTTCAGACGCTGCCAGAGTTAACCCCGGGCTGCCCGGTGCCCCGGGGTGAGTTTCGGGGGCCCTTCAGACGCTGCCAGGGTTAATTTCGGGGCCGCTCGGGAGCCGGAGCCTGCGCGCTGCCGCCGGAAGGTGCCGCCCGCCCGGCGGATGTTGCGGCGCGGCCGCGGCTGAGGGCAGGAGCGGGGCCGCGGTAGGAGCGGGCCGGGGCTCGGGGGCTCCGAGGGACGCGGGCGGGCTCGGGCCGGTAACAGCGGCGGGCGGCGCTCGGGCGGCCGCCATGTCGCGGCAGTTGAGCGTGTGGCGAGGGGCCCGCCCTGGCTCGGGCATGTCGCGACAGGAGAGGCGGTCGTGAGGAGCCGCCGGCTGCGGTGTGTGAGGGGAGCGGGCAGAGCTGAGGGGGAGATGGCTGAAGGGACGCGGCCCAGCGTGTCTGAGGGGTAAAATGAGCAACAGAATGTTGTGCGTGTCTGTTCTAGATAAATGTTATGTCGCTGTTGTTTCTCCCAGGCGGTGAGGACACCGCTAGCTCGAAGCAGGCCGGTTTCACGGGGCTGTGGGCAAGGCTTGCTAATCTAAATTAGAAATCGTAATTAAAGCTCAGAGATAACCCCCCGGAGGTGGTGCAGCGTCTCCGTGGCGGGAGTGGAGAAAATTAAACAGCAAAAACCCCTCAGGAGCGGCGTGTGGGAGCAGCAGAGTATCCAGCCTGGATGCAGGGTGTGATTGCCCCTCTGAGGTCCTTTTCCCTGGATTTGGGGGCACAAATTTGGGCTGTTTGGCTTCCCTGGGCTTTGGAGCCGTGTTTTCCCAGCACAGGCTGGGGTTTGGTGTCTGCACGGGTCTGGAGCAGGGACATCGGCTCTGTGGGATTTAGTGTGGGATGGGGACATCGGCTCTGTGGGATTTTGTGTGGGATGGGGACATTGTCCTGCCCTGAGCCGCTGTGGAAGGTTTGTGTGGGGGACACCGAAGAGCTCTAGGACTTGCTGCTGTTGTGGGCAAAGCTGTCAAATTTATTTCCCTTTGGATTGGTGTTGGGGGTTTTTGTTTTTGTGTGGGTTTTTTTTTTTTTTTTTTTTTTTTTTGGGGGGGGGGGGGGGTTTTTTGGTTTTTTTTTTTTTTTTTTTTTTTGACATCGTGGGGATTTTTGGAATGGTGTGGTTGGAAGGGACCTTAATGCTCATCTTGTCCATGGGCAGGGACACCTCCCACTGTCCCAGCCTGCTCCAGCCTGGCCTTGGACACTTCCAGGGATCCAGGGGCAGCCACAGCTTCTCTGGGCAAATAAATCGAAGTATTTATAGAGCAGATTTTAAATATTTTTAAAAACGGACACTTTGGGTCACACTGGCAGCTGTAACCATTACAGGCCGTGCTCCCCTGAGGAGTCCCTGCCTGGAACATTTTTGACTCCATCCCGGCTTTTCCAAGCCCCACACTGTGTCAGGGATACCAGGGAAAGGTTCCACTATTCCAGAGGGTGCTGGCACTGCCCAGGCTCCCCGGGGAATGGTGACATTCCCGAGGCTGCCAGCGATCCAGGAGCTGCCAGGGATGCCAGGCTGGGATTGCCGGGGGTCTGCGCAGGGATGCCCAGGCAGGGGGGTCTGTGCCGGGCCGGGAGCTGAGGGAATTCCGCGTCCCTGTGCCTGCAGCACGTCCCGAGATGGCCGACGAGAACGAGGAGCTGCCGGCGGACGAGGAGCTGCCGGCGCCGGCCGAGGAGGGCTTCGAGCAGCTGGAGAACGACAGCCCCGCGGAGCGCAGCGGGCACGTGGCCGTCACCGACGGGCGCTGCATGTACGTCTGGGGAGGATACAAGGTACAGCTCCAGCCTGGGAACCGGCCCTTCCATCCACCCGGGCGCGGCTCTGGGGAGTTATTCCTCCCCCGGAACAGCTCCAGCCAGCAGTTTGTAACACGGCCCCCAGGGGTGTTTTGCAACGTTGGAATAAATCACGGGTGTTAAAGCTTGGCAGATGCACGGATTTTTGGGGTGTCGTTTGCCTTTGGGAAGAGGTGAAGGGAGTATTGTCTGATGGGAATTGTGCACCCTGGGAGTGGTGATTTTATTTGCACAACCGTATTTTTGGGTAGTAATTTGTAATTGCATTTTGTAATGCTAATTTGTCATTTTGGGTGGTAATTTTTTGGGGTGGCAAGGATCCCAGGTTTGTTGTTGTCACACAGGGGGGTGCGTGTGCTGCGGCGCCACAAAATCATTTCAGTGACAAAGTCATTGTCACTGAAACTCAGTTTCAGTTTCACTGAAAGTGAACTCAGTAAATGAACTCCTGTCATGGAGGGGGTGGGGGAATGAAAAAGGAGCTTTGGGCTCATTTCTGCTCCCTGGCTCAGGCTGTAAAACAGAGGTTTAACTTCCATTTACCCGTCTGGCTCTGCTGGGAGCTGATTGTCCCCAGCAGGTGCTAAATTAGGCTGATTGCTGCTCTCCACAGCAGTGTGGGAAGCACAGGCTTTGCTCCTGCTGTGATCTGTGCTGGGATTAGTCCCAGAGGGGTGCAGACATTCCCTGGAGTCTGTAATTCCATGTGGCAAACACCCTCCTAACCCTGCTTTTCCTTCTCTGACCTGTCCTGCAGAACGCCCAGGTCCGGGGGTTTTATGACTTCTACCTGCCTAGGGATGAAATATGGATCTACAACATGGAAACTGGAAGATGGTACAGTAAATCATTCATTTGGGGGAAAATCTGATAAATCCTTGAATTGGTGTGGAAAGGGACTGAGCAGGGAGAGAATCCCCTGACCTCTTTGTTCCCACCTATCAAACTCTTGTAAAAGTGTGTCAAAGATTTCAGGTTTGGGTTGTTGTTTTTTTTTCTGTGAAAGCATCCAATATGTTTTTCCAGGATGAAGTAGGTGAGGCAGCTGGGCCAGGCAGCCTGGACAGGAGTGTGTGACCATCAGTGTGAGGTGTTTTGGGATTCCTGGGACAGGGAATTGTCCTGCAGCTGGCAATTGTGTTTGTGCCACTTCTGATGCCAGTGGTGGTCAGGGAATCCCTGTTGAGTTCTCGGCCTTGTCAGGAGTTGTTTTTCAAGGTTGATGCAGCCCCAGAAGCTGCTCAGAGCTTTGCAGGAAGTCAATGCCAGCCCTCCCTGGGGTCAGGGACAGCCTGGGGCACGGGCTGGAATCTCCTCTCTGTGGTTACGACGTTTACAAACAGGAAAAATCCAGGAGCAAAGTGGGAACCTGCAGTTTACACAGGTGAATCCTCTTTGCCTGAGGATTCTGAGCATTCCAAGCTCCTGAGCTGGGCAGATGGGATTCCTACCCCCAGAAAACCCATGCATTAACTGAACTGCCTTTTCCCCACCCCTCCATCATAGCAGTTTTGTGAATTGTTACATCTGAAAAGGTGGGAAGAACTGGGAACTGTGGTAATCAAAACCCTCCAAAGAAGGCCATCCCTGTTCCCTGGGAGCAGGTGAGGGATCCCACCCTGGTTTTTGCAGGAAGAAGAGCAAGACTGAGGGAGATGTTCCCCCCTCCATGTCTGGCAGCTGTGCCGTGTGTGTGGACAGAGTGCTTTATCTCTTCGGGGGGCACCACGCCCGGGGCAACACCAACAAGGTCAGGAATGCCTTCCTAATGGAATAAAAGAATAATAGAACATAATCCTTTCCCATGGGGGTTGTGCCCTGGAAGCCTCACAGCACTGCAGGAACACCCCCAGCTGGCATCACTTCTGTCCTTGTGCAATTCCCCTCAGCAATTGGATTGTGTCCCTGCCTCTGAGTTTGCTGATTTTAAAAGATGGGAGTTGCCAGAGTTGCCTGAATAATATCAGGAACTGATCTGGAACTGGTGTGGGGTGGCTTGAAGTGTTTCTGTTCCCTGGAGTCTGTGGTAATCCCAGAATCCCAAAATCATTCATGTTGGAAAAGTCCTCCAAGATCACTGACCCATCACCACCCCTTCAACTAGAATTAATTAATGATCTTTTCTGATAGTCTGGCAATGTGGTTTAAATTAAATAGTTTTGGTCTATATGAATATGTAGTTTATCCATTTAAATATAAGATCATATATTTATTTTGTAAACATAAACTAGGAGTTGGAAAGTTCTTGCAGACAGTTTGAAACAAACCTCATTTGTAAGGGGTGATTTCTTCCCTTCCTGCTGTGGCATTCTCACATTTCAGTTCTTGTATGTGAGCATAGCAGCTGGTTCTCTTCCTGAATGCAGGGAAGGTGTAATACCATTAAAAAATGTCACTTTGTAAACTTCTGAACCATTTTTTAGTTGTAAAATGATTGTGCTCTCTACACACCTTCACTGTATCCCACAACAGCTTTTGGATGCTGAAACTCAGTGCCCAGAACCCTGTTAGTGGTGTAAAGGTGTTTGAGGTTGCAAAAAGGTCAGAACTTTTTGATTTGTGAATCCATCTTTTGTTGCAAATATTTTCAGTGCTCTACTTTTCAGCTAGGAAAAGAACTTTTCATTTATTACTTTTCTATACCAACACACGTAAATTAAAAGTTGCTATTTTAACAGCAGATTTAAGCTTTAAGCTGACTGTGAGTTAAAAAATCTCTTTATTTTCCCAGTTCTACATGTTGAATGCCAGATCCACGGACAAAGTGCTGCAGTGGGTGAGAGTGGAGTGCCAGGGGGTGCCCCCCTCGTCCAAGGACAAGCTGGGGGTGTGGGTGCACAAGAACAGGTGAGGCCCCAGCCAGGGCCCTGCTCTCTCTTGGCTTCTCCCTCCTCCTCCTCCTCCTCCCTGCAGTCACCCTGGGGCTGGCTGGGAATGTTCCCTGGAGAGGAGAAGGCTCCAGGGAGAGCTCAGAGCCCCTGGCAGGGCCTGAAGGGGCTCCAGGAGAGCTGCAGAGGGACTGGGGACAAGGCAGGGAGGGACAGGAGCCAGGGAATGGCTCCCAGTGCCAGAGGGCAGGGATGGGTGGGAGATTGGGAACTGGGAATTGCTGGCTGGGCTGGAATTGCCAGAGCAGCTGTGGCTGCCCCTGGATCCCTGGCAGTGCCCAAGGCCAGGCTGGACACTGGGACACCCTGGGACAGTGGGAGGTGTCCCTGCCATGGCAGGGGTGGCACTGAGTGGGGTTTAAGGTCCCTTCCAATCCAAACCATTCTGGGATTTTGGAGTTTAACTCTTGTGCTGCCTTGGCCACTCCGTGGAGAGAGCTCCCAGTTAGACTTGCTGTGGGATTTGCTGCAGAGACTCAGGAAAGGGACACACCCCTTGTGTGTCCCTTCCAGCCGGGGATGCTCCGTGGTGCTGTGGAATTGCCCTCAGTGCTGCTTTTTCAGCTCCTTGATGTGGGGAGCGAGCTCTCATTAGCACACCTGATAGCATCAGCTGAGATGAGAATCTCTGCAGGGCTGCAGTTGTGGGTGGTTAATTAGGTGCTGCAGGTTGTTTTCTGTCACTCCATAATCCTGTGGGAATTTCTGGCAAGGCCATGCCAGTTCCTAACACAGGCTGAACCCCAGAAGTAAAACTTGGAGGTAATTCCCACTGAAACTGCAGGAGAACAATGTGACAAAGGCCACTGTGCAGTGGCCAGGCTGCACACCCTGACAGCTTCAGAGATCTGGAAGTGGAGCAGAGCTTGGGAGCCTGGGGCTGGAAACAGCTCCAGAGGGACCCAGGGTGGGTGGGAGGGTCAGTGAGGCCACAAACAGAGCCCTCACCTGGGAAACCAAGGAGCTTCCCTGGTTTTCTGAGCACAGCCTCTATTTATATTTATATTAACAGATGTGACAGAATTTCTCACAGCTCTTGCTCTGTGTTTTCCTCCAGGCTGATATTTTTTGGAGGCTATGGCTATTTTCCTGAGGGGAAGCAACGTGGAACGTTTGAATTCGATGAAACTTCTTTTTGGGTAAGTAACCCTGGAAGCCATTTCTGGTTCAATTTTTACTGTTTCATCAGTGCTTGTTAAAAATTGTTGCTTCTTTATGTATTTTTTTTTTAAGAATTCAGGTCTTCCTAGAGGGTGGAATGACCATGTGCACATTCTGGACCTTGAAACTTTCACTTGGAGCCAGCCCATAACTACGGTAATTAATGGTTTGCTGTCAGTTAATCAAGTCACAGCTCAGTAATGTTATTTAGGAGTGTTCTTGGAGCCATTTCCACTGAATTTAAACCATTCCTTTAGACAGATTCACTGTGCAAAAAGAGGAAATTTGCCTTTTCTTTAGATCTGTCTTTGTCCATTTTTTCCTGTCCCTTGCTTTGGTCGATGCCACAGCTGCGTTGTGCTCAGGGCACTGGGGTTTGCTGTCACCCTCAGTGCCAGGGATGGTTGGCTCCTGTCCCTGGGGGGCTGAATTGTGGTCAGGAGACAATTAAACACTGCTAATTGCAAATACACACATTTGGAGTGTTCAGGAACAGGGAAATGGGCTGGTGTTGCCACAGGGTTGGAGGAAGTGAAATGTGAGACGAGGAGCTCCAGATTGCCAAAGAATTGCTCTGATTGCTTCATACAGGTCTTGAGTGGTTCAGAAACTCAAGAAAAATGGTGTTTAATGGAATCCCAGGATGGTGTTTAATGGAATCCCAGAATGATTTGGGTGGGAAGGGACCTTAAAACTCATGCAGTCCCACCCCTGCCATGGGCAGGAACGCCTTCCACTCGCCCAGGTTGCTCCAAACTGGCCTTGGACACTTTGATTTATGAATTTAAGGATTTATTATGTTGCTGTCTCATTTACAGTCTGTCTTCTGTGGCTGAACCCTGTGCTAAAATCAGAATTTATACACTTCAAGAGGGAAGAAATAAACCCCATTTTTAATGAGTTCTCTGATCTTCCATCCATCAAAAAACTGCCCACAGGATGATTTACTGGCCGTGGTTTTTCACTCTGATCCCTGCTGGCCTTAAATCTGAGTGGGGCTGAGCCTCTCTTGTCCTTGGTGACTGATCTGTGCTGTCCCTGTCCCTCCCCAGGGCAAGACCCCGTCCCCTCGCGCCGCCCACGCCTGCGCCACGGTTGGGAACAGGGGCTACGTGTTTGGAGGCAGATACAGGGTAAGGCAGCCTGGTTCAGCTCTGCTCAGCCCGGGCCTCAGCAGCAGGCTGAGCCACGCTCTGCTCTCTTGCAGGAGTCCAGAATGAACGACTTCTACTACCTGAACCTGGACACGTGGGAGTGGAATGAAATGTGGGTGTCAGACTGGATCCATGTGGAGTTCTTGGTGTCTAAAGAAATTCAAATTGTCCTTGGGTCACTGCAGTGTCCTGCAGATAATAATCCCAGGAATAACAATATCCTGAAAAATAATCAGGGCAGGAAAAAGAGAGGGGTTTTGCTGTCCCTGATGGTGATTTGGGGTGTTTTTATTGCCATCCAGACTCACCCAAGGCATCTGCCCCGTGGGCCGCTCGTGGCATTCCTTAACGCCCATTTCCTCGGATCACCTCTTCCTCTTTGGAGGCTTCACCACGGACAAGCAGCCCCTGAGTAAGTCATTCCAAAGGGATTTGGTGGTGGCTTTGTGCTCTGGAACAGCTGGGATGATTGCCTTGAATTCCTTCTGAATTCCTCCTGTGTGCTCCAACTCCTCATTCCGCAGAGCAGGAGTTGCTGAGATTAGAACTTCCAGCAACTGATCTGCTCCAAAAATGTATCTGAAAGTGCAAATTGCACTTGGTGAATTGGTGACAGCTTTACAGTTCTCCACCTTCACCCCCATGAATCTCTGTTGCATTAAACACCTGTTGTCAAACAGGAGCCAGTATTTTATAAGGTTTTTCCTAAAATACTTGATTTATCTAAGAACAGAAATGGGATGTGCTACACCAGAGTATTTGTATATTGCAGCAACTTCCAGAACTGACAGAACCCTGCTTTTATCTGGGAATTTGCTTGTTTTCAGGTGATGCCTGGATTTATTGTATCAGCAAGAACGAGTGGGTACAGTTTGAGCATAACTACTCTGAAAAACCAAGGTATGGCAGACTATTCCCTGGAAGTTGGGTACAGAAGGGGTGTGGAAACCCCTGGTGGTGGCTGTCAGAGAGGGGACCCTGGTTCCTTCTCACAACCCTGTGTCCCAGAGGTCCCACCATGTGTCCCAGAGGTGCAGGTTGTTGTGTGCTCCCAGAATTCCAGGTCAGGGCCACACAGGGCAGGCAGCCTGTGAAACAGCAAGAAGCACAGGATTTAGGGTTTGATCCTGGGATTTGGGGTTTGATCTGGCAGTGCTAACTGGAACCAGATCCTTGCTCTGCCCCCACGCAGGCACGGGCTGGTGTCACCAGGGTCCTGCCAGGGGCTCATCCTGTGCACAGCCAGGGCTGTTCCTGGCTTCCTGCTGAGGAATCAGGAGTTGGTGACGTGCCATTTAAAGCCCCACAACCTCTGTGATGCAGCAGTGTGGCATGGGAAACACGAGTCTTCCTCCCTCTGCTTAGGGAAGTGACCTGAGCCAGGCTGAGGAGTTACAGCACTGCTGCTTCCTGGTTTTCCCCCTGTGGCCTGGCTGGGATGAGGAGGGATCTTCCCAGGGCTGGGTTTGGGTTAATGCAGTGCTGCTCTCTGTTCCCAGGCTGTGGCACACGGCCTGTGCCAGCGAGGAGGGCGAGGTGATCATCTTTGGGGGCTGTGCCAACAACCTTCTGGCCCATTCCAAAGCTGTGAGTTGGTTTTGAGCTTCCCTTTCCCGTGGGATCTGCAGTGCTGATCTCGTGGGGATCACAAAGGTGCACGGACAAAGCCTGAGGGGGAAATGTCCCTCGGTGCAGATGCCTCAGGCTGGGAAACCTGAAGGCTGCCTGCAGTGTCCCTGCCCAGGCAGGCTGCAGTGGGATGAGCTTTAAGCTCCTTCCAACCCAGCCATTGTGGGATTCCCTGGCTGTGTGAGCCTGGGCTGCTCTGGCTGCTGCTGAGAGCCCACAGAACCAATTCTCTCTGTGTCTCTGCCTCTCTCCAGGCTCACAGTAACGAAATCCTGGTGTTCTCCCTCCAGCCAAGATCTCTCGTAAGGTAAGAGGGCAAGACTTCAGCATGGAACTGTCGTGTCCCAGCTTAGCTGGCAGGAGGAAACTCCTGGGAGGGTGGGGAGGCCCTGGTGTGGCTGTGGCTGCCCCTGGATCCCTGGAAGCATCCAAGGCCAGGTTGGGGGCTTGGAGCACTCTGGGATGGTGGAAGGTGTCCCTGCCCCTGGAAAAAGGGTGGAACGGGATGGGATTTAAGTCCTTCCAACCCAAACCATTCTGGGATCCTAAGACAAGTGGGGCAGAGTCACCATTAGACCTGTTCATGTTCCCAAAATACTGGCAACCATTTCTGCCTCCACGGAACGCCGCCGGAGCAGCAGCCAGGGCTGAGGTGGAGGATTCCCCTCACTCAGCAGCCCTGGCACAAGCTCCCGGCGCCGCCCCTCCCTGCTGACAGCAGCCCCGTGTTGCAGGCTGTGCCTGGAGGCCGTGATTTGCTTCAAGGAGATGCTGGCCAGCTCGTGGCACTGCCTGCCCAAGCACCTGCTGCACAGCGTGAACCAGCGCTTCGGCAGCAACAACACCTCGGGCTCCTGAGCCGGCCCGCGGGCTCAACCCTCTGTGTGTAGGTAGTTGCTTCTCGCCCTCCCGTGCATGTGAATGGCCTAGAGAGAACCTATTTTTGTGTGAGATGTTCCAATAAATGTGTTTGATGCCAGAGGAGCCTGAGCTTCAGCTGTAAGCAGGCGTGGGGTTGTGCACCCCGAGGGGTGAGGCCGACCCCGAGAGCGGGGGGATGTCCATGGGGACAGAGCTGGGAATGCCGAGCACAGCACGGCTCTGCAGTGTTGCTTTAGTGGTGTTTGGTGCACAGCTTCACGTTCTGCCACAGATGCTTAAGGTCAGAGAAGCAGGATCTGGAAGTTAGAAGGAGGATCTGGAGGTTGTCCCGTTGTCGGTCGATAAACTGTCGTAAACCTTGAGATGTTAAAGCACCACTACTTTCTGCTTGGCTGTAGTTTGGTTTTGGTTTTTTTTTTTGGAATTTTTATGTTGTGGAACTTCAGTTGTGAACCTTAGGTAGCAGATATTCTGCCCTGCGAGTGTAACTGAGAGTTTGTGCCTGTTCCCTGCCCCTGGAATAGCCCCAGGGATGTCCCCTGGCTGCAGGGACATGGAGAGGGGACACGGGGGACAGGGCCAGGCTGTGCTGCTGTGGGGAAGGGGGAATCATGTTTTAAGCTGTCTTCAAAAACTAATTAAAAACGTTGACTTGTAGAACAATTCCTGTGCTGTAATTCCTGAGATCCTGGGGGTTTATCCTGACTCCCAGCCCTGCTCTTCCTCCCCTCCACAGGTTCTGGCACAGCTGGGCTGGGGGGATCTGAGCCTGCACCTTCCTCTCTCCACAGCCAGGGGATGTTTGGGGGGAAACAAGATTCCACCTTCCCAAAGGAAGCGTTCTCCACTGGCACTGCCCTCCTGGAGGCTCTGGAATTGAACACCCTGGAGTTTTCCTGCCCCAAATTCCAGAGCCTTGGCCCAGCAGAGGGGAACGAGCGCTCAAAGAGAGAAGCAGCAGCAGGGGAGGACATTCCTGACCAAATGCCAGCAATTTAATTCCACTTTTATCTGCAATTTGTAGTATCAGAGTCCAGCTAAACCAGCAGGAATGCAGGCCCTGGCTGCTGGAATTCAGTCCTGGTCCTGGCTCTGTGTCTGTCTGTCCCAGCCCCGGGTCTGGTGTGGGGCCAGAGCCCCCAGCATGGAATCACTTCCTCTTCATGTTCTGGAGGTGAGGTGCAGACACTTTCACCTTCCCAGGAATATTTCTTGACAGATCTGTGTCCTAGGGAACAGGGGAGAGGAGAAGTGACCACAGCAGGAAAGCCTTTCTGGAGCACTGGCATGATCCTCTCCTTGGCCCCGGTGAGCACCAGGACATCTCCAACCTCAGCTCCAGTGCAAGCTCCTGCCCTGCTCCAGGAATTCCAAACCCAGAGGGTTTGTTGGAGATGCTGCTTTTGTCAGGCAGTGACACAGTGCAGACACAGAAGGCCCAGTGCTCCCACTGAGGCTCAGCTTCTCCTGGTCCTCCCCAGCCTGGGCAGCAGAGCTTTCCCAGAGGAGCTGGGAGTGTCCAAGGCCAGGCTGGATGGGGCTTGGAGCAGCCTGGGGTAGTGGGAAGTGTCCCTGCCCATGGCTTTTTAAGATCCTTTCCACCCCAAAGCACTGCAGGACTCTCTGACCTTCCCCAGGAGTACAAACTACTGCTGAACAAACCCAGCAGCACACAATGTTTTGGCAGCATTTCCTCCCAAAGTGGCAGCTGTGGCCACTCTGCTCTGCTCTGCAGAGGGGACACAGAGCCAGCCCCACCTTCACGCTGCGGAACAGATCCTTCTCCCGGGCACTGGCTTCTTTGGACTGCATGAAATTGTGCAAGGCAATCTTGGCAGCTGGAAAACACAGGGAAGAGTGAAACAGCTGGACTCCCCCACTGCCTGCAGCAGGCAGAGCTCAGGAGTCAGGCGCTCACACCCTACCTTTGCCCTTCTTCTGCGTGCCCGGGGTGAGCTTGACTTTATACCTGCCCAGAGGAGAGGCTTCTGTCAATACAACCAAGGCACCACGTGCCCCCCAGGAAGGTGCTGCACTCACTTGTAGTTGGTCATGGCTGTGTAGGGAGCACAGATGGGGACAGCGAAGAGCAGGATGTCCTCGGGGTGGGGCTGCCCCGTCAGGGAGTCCAGCAGGGCCTCGCTCTCCTGGGACACAAAGAGCTCCACTGGCACCTGTGCTCTGCCCTCCCTGGAGGCACGGGGCAGCAGGTGGCAACAGGCAGCCCTGAAGGGCCCTTCCAGCCAAACCATTCCATGGTTCCATGAGCATGGAACGGGCATGGAATTCCCAAGCCAGGATTTGTGACTGATGTGTTTCATCACTAAAATCACATCCTTGGCTGGGTCTTGGGTCACCCAAAGCTCCCCCAGCAGACACTGTTATCCTCCTCCATGGAGGAATTTAAAGGAATTCACTTATTCCCAGCCCTGGGCAACACCCACAGCCTGTCATTACACAAAAGTAATTACAGAAAAGTTTTACATTTTACATGTAAACAAACTTCTGAACTAAACCTGCAGCGCTCACTGTGTCATCCTCCAGAGCCACCAAGGCAAAACCAAGGGCAAACGTCCTTGGAGCCAGCTCTGGGTTTAAGGGGATGTGGAGATGAGCAGGGCAGGCAGAAAAGGAGGTTAATTTTTAAAATACAATTAAAGTGGGTTCAAACAGTCCTGGAGGGCTCCCTGTCCCAGTCCCAGCAGGAGCACAGCCCCACCTCAGCCCTCACAGAATGAGCATTTACCTCCAGTCCTGGCTGCTCCTGGTCCTGCTCCTCCTGCACACACAAACAGAGGACACATCAGGCCTGCAGAAAGCAGAGCAGCTTCTGCCTCCCCTTTCCCAAGAAATTCTTTAATCAGCAGGCCCAGAAAGCCCCATTCTCCCTGCAAAGAGGACTGAGCTCCTTGCACAACAAGGTGAGAGCAGCCCTCTGCCGTGGGAGGGAGGGTGGAGTGTTGCTTTCCAACCTCTGATTTGCCTGGCACACGCCGAGCTGGGAGGAGGAGATGGGCTCAGAGATAGCAAACCCCAGCAGCAGGGCTGGGAGCTGGGTCCCACAGGGACTGCTGCAGGGCTTGGGGCTGCTCTGGCATCCAGTGGGCTCCCTGAGCCCTGGCAGCAAACACAGAGCTCTCCACAGTGCCCAAAATCCAAGGGGAGCTGCTCAGCCTCCCAGGAGCCACAAAACCCCAGTAAGGGACAGACACATGGACAAGTGAGGAGAGAGCTGCTCACCTTCCCATCTCACTCCTCACCTTGTCCTCCTGCAGCTCATCCAGGGCTGGCTCCTGTGCCTCGTGCAGCACAATTCCTGCTGGGAGGGTCTCCTTGCCCCCTCCTGCTGCACGATGCACGGGTTTGGGTTTCTGCTGTTGCTTCTTTGCCTCTTCTTTTGTCTTCCCCTTCTTGCCTTTTTTCCCTTTGTCCTCCCTGTTGGAGCCTGCAGACTGTGGTGACACAGGTGGTCAGGGCTGGTGACCAGAGCCACCACACCCCGGGGAAGGGACAAGTGCCCCCTCACCCCCAGCAGCTTCATGATGAGCTCCCGGTCCTCCTCGTCCTGGTCCCTGTACTTCTCCTTCATCTTCTTCATTTTGCTCTGCAGCAGGAAACACCAACAGCTTCAGAAATGACAACTTTTAGCAGAGCACTGCAAGCACAGATGCTCTTTCCTCCCCAGTATCCCAGACTTTCAGAGCAGTTCACCAGTAAGCGAGGCACTGGTTCCAGTGAGCTCCGTGCTAACCCCAGCACCATCATGGGAGCCCCCTCAAAGCAGCCACAGATCCCAAACCCTGGCATTGCTCTCCCTGTTCCCATGCCAACAGCTCAGCCAGCTCCCCCTGCTCCCTGCCCACCTTCTGGCCCCGCTTGATGGGCTGGGGGGCTGGAGCTGCCTTGGGGCAGTTGGGAGCAGCCACAGGCTGGGGCTCTGGCTCTGTCTCCTTCTGCTTCTCTTCACACAGCTCCGAGTTCTCAGAGTTGTTCTGCTGCTTCTTTTTCTTCATTTCTCTAAGGGGAACAGTCACAACACCCTCATCTGCTGTGATGAGAGAAGCTGCTGCTCTCCTGACAGCATTCCCACCCTCATTCCCTGCCACAGGGACCCAGAGAACACTGGAAACAGCCCCTCCTCAGAAAAACCTCTCCCTCCCACCAGTAAAACTGTTCCCAAGCCAGCATTCCCAAAGGACAGGAGCAGCACCACACCCTGGAAATGCAGGATGGACAACGGGCATGGACTGGGGTGGGTACAGATGTGCCCAGGCCATGGGGAGGGAATGGGGAAGAAGCATTTACCCAGAGCAGCTGGGGCTGCCCCTGGATCCCTGGCAGTGCCCAAGGCCAGGCTGGACAGGGCTTGGAGCAGCCTGGGATGGTGGAAGTGTCCCTGCCATGGCAGGGGTGGAATGGGATGGGATTTAAGGTCCCTTCCAACCCAAACCACCCTGGGATTCCCTGGAACAGCCAGGGGCTCTCACCTCCTCTCCTTGGCAGAGAGGTGCCTCCGGCCCTGGGCCCTGCTGTCACCCTGAGGAGGGAAAGGCAGCTCAGGGCAGGTCCTGCCCAGCAGCTCCCACTGCCCTGGGCCACCCCTGGAGCGGGCACCTTACCAAGCTGGGCTCTTCCTCTTTGGGGATGATCTTCTGCAGGGATCTGTGGGGACAAGGAAAAGGAGCTCATCAGCAGACGTAGGGCAGCTCACCATGGACACACCAAGCACAGCCCAAATTCAGCAGCCTGGTTCTAACTTTCAGCTTTCCAGAGCTTGGCAATCCCAGCTTGGGTGACTGGAAAAGGCAGGAACACTGGGATTCACTTTAGAAAACAATCCTAGCTCTCTGCCAGCTCCTCTCACACACACAAGCACCAAACACAGCCTGGGCACCGAGGGAGCCCCAGAGAGCAGCTTCCCATGGGCCTCAGCCATCCCTGCTCCCTGCACCCTCCAAGGAGTCCCAGGGACAAGAGGGAGCCGAGCTCATCCCACAGCCTCAGCAGAGCAGAGGCAGCTCAGGGCTCAGTCTCCAGCATTCCCATTGCTGAGTGTGGAAAGAAGGGATGGCAGAGCATCCCAGCCTTGTCCTGGCAGTGCTTTAGGGGACCCTCAGCTGCCCCAGCTGCTGCTTCTCTCACCTCTGGGGCTGAAGGTGTGACAGGTCGATTGTGGTGTCTGGATAATTCACCTCTTCCTCCTTCACCTCCCCCTTGGGCTCTGGATGCTCCTCCTCAGAGTCTCCATCCTCCTCCTCCTCGGAGTCAGCCTCTGGAGCAGGAGTGTTCCCTCCTTCCTGCTCAGCTCTGCCCTCCTCTTGGGTGCTCTCAGCTGTGGCTTCCACATCCTCTGGAACTTCCACATCCTCTGGAGCTTCCACATCCTCTGGAGCTTCCACATCCCCTGGAGCTTCCCCAGCCTCGGCTTTTTCCTCCTCACTGCTGCTGTCTCCTCCATCTGGGGCATCCAGGGCAGGAAAACACAGGAACACCGAACTGATCCATCATCCCAGGATGGTTTGGGTTGGAAGGGACATTAAAGCTCCTCCAGTGCCACCCCTCCCATGGCAGGGACACCTCCCACCATCCCAGGCTGCTCCAAGCCCTGTCCAGCCTTGTGCACTTCCAGGGATCCAGGGGCAGCCACAGCTGCTCTGGGCACCCTGTGCCAGGGCCTGCCCACCCTCCCAGCCAGGAATTCCCAATTCCCAATATCCCACCCATCCCTGCCCTGTGCCAGTGTGAAACAATTCCCCTTTGTCCTGTCAGTGATCCCAACTGTGGGATCAGCCAGGGCCTGAGGGATCCCCCAGGGCCCCCATACCTAAAAGCTCCACGTCCTCAGCCAGCAGCTCACTGGCACTGCTGGGAACCGTGTCCAGCTCCTCCTCCTGCACCTTGACCCTCCTCTCCTCGCGGTGCCTCCAGACACAGCTCTCATCCACCTGGGAACGAGGAGCCTCTGCGTCAGGCCTGGGGATGCTCACACAACACCTCACTCAGCCTTTCTTCCCTTTTGAACACTTCCTGCCATCAAAAGGCAAGAAAGTCGAACCAGACCCAAGTGTGCCAAGCCCACGAGCCAGGGGGACACACAGGAATGTTCAGATTCCAAACAGAGCTGGGAGCACAGCCCTGGCAGAGGCAGGAAGGCCCAGAGTCTGCTTGGGATGCAGACAGAGCACACTGGGCTGAGATGGAAATGAAAGCACAGCCATTATCAGCAAGAAGCTCTTTATGGGATTTTTCCCAGTGGGAAAAGAAGTAATTGGGAATACTCTGATAAGCAAGATGCAGAAAATAAACCTCCTGCAGCTCAAAGCAAATTACAAAAGCCAGCAGGAGCTGCATGGGAAAAGCTGTACCTTAAACAAGAAGCTGAAGCCCATCATCAGATAGGAAGGTGGAAGGAAATTCTTTTTCCCTGAAAAACAAAGGGAGAGTCTCATGAGGAGGTTTAGCACCATGCTGCAGGATGTACTTCCAAAAGTCATTTTTATTAGAGGCTTCAGGCTACCAAAAAATTACACTGGGGCTTTTTTATCTCTGGGATGAGAACAGGAGAGCTCAAAAGCAGCTGAGTTAATGAACTTCTGCCCAGGGCTCAGCTCAAACTGCTGCTGCAGCTGCCTGATACTCAGACTAAGCCATTCCCAACAGATTTCTGGGATAATTCACCTCTTAGAAGAAGATTGGGATCTGCTGCCACTGCAGGACAGCCCAGCAGTTTTGGGAAAACATCCCAGTGCCACTGCTCCCTTGTGCCTCACCTCGGATCATGAAGCTGCCAGTAGTGAGATATTCTCCCGTGGGGGCAGTTTTAGAAACCTAAAAAAAACCACAATAAACTGTAAAAAATCTCTGTGACAGAAGGCCAACATCAGGTGACAACAGCACCAAGAGAAACACTGGCTGAACAGGAGCTGAACTCCTGGGAACAGCTCTGCAGGATTCCATATCCAAGGGCCTCTTCCTCTCCTTAGCAGGGAATTTTCCTAAGGAATATTTCAATCCAATCACACCCAATCCCTGTGTTTTAGGAGTCCTGGGTGAGTAACTCAGGAAATAAACCCAGTATTTACTCAGGAGCATTCAGGGAATGACGCCTTGAGAAGGCTGAGCTAGGACAGAGGCTGGATGGAGCTCCAGAATAAAGCAGGGATTGATTCCAAGGATCTCCTCCATGGATCCACCTCGGGCAGCACCAGAGCCCAGCCAGGGCTGCCCCCAAGATGAACCCAAATGGCCCCAAAATGCACGAGCGCTGCCGGGGTCTCTCCCTGGGCTCAGCTCTGCTCCATGTGCACATTGCAGTTCAGTGTCCAGTTCCAGCTGCAGCCCCTGCAGTCCCACCCTGCTTGTTTTTCTCTCTGCAGCCCACGGGCTTTGTGCTCCTGGGCTGGGATTGGGATCATTTGTCCTTGGTGCCCAGCTGGAGCAGGAATTGTTTTGTGTCCCTGCTCTGTGCACAGAGCTCAGAACTACACACCATCAGAGCCATGCCCTGATGTGGAGCCCAGCCCCACACACTGAAGCAGCTCAGAATCTGAAAATAGAAAAGCTGAAACCTGAGGCATCAACCAAACCACCACAACTCTGGAGTGATCTCCAGACCCTCACACAGAAGTCTGATCCACACCCGTGGGATCTGTCTGGGCTCACCCCCAGCTCCCTGGGGAGCAGTGCTGCAGGGTGGGGCTGTGCTCACCTGGCTGTGGGACACCCACCAGGCGCTGGTGACCACGCGCGCGTCCCAGGCAGCGCTGTAGCACAGGGCCATGGTCCCCGCCTCCGTCAGCGTCCGCGGCGGGATGGGCTCACCTGGCAACACCCAGCACACCAGCAGCCATCAGATCCTGCCCCGACCCGGCCTGGGAGCTTCCCAGGAAGGACTGGCACCCATGCCAAGGGAAGGCAATGCCAGCCCCAGGGCTCCACAGGTACCTGAGGGGTTCTTGATGACGCAGCTGGTGGCTCCGTGCAGATCCGCGTGCACGTAGATGTCCCCTGGGAAACAGGAGACTTCCCTCAGATCCACACATCCCAAGGAAGTCTCTAATGTTAGATGGAAATGCCTGGTCTGGCTGCAAGGGGCAGCGTGGGGACACAGAAGCCTTTTAGCCCATCCTTGTCCCAGGGAGATTCAGCTCCTCTGCTCCTGAGGGGAGCCCATCCAAGCTGCTCTCGCCCCGTGGCACCAGAGGAACTCCCACCACCAAAACTCCCTTTGATCCAAGGCCCAGCTCAAGGACAAAGCAGAGGGACCTTCCCCTGTCACTCCTGGGCACTCACAGAAGTGGGAAGGAGGAGGAAAGCCCCCATGCCTCCATGGGCTCACCTGGTTTGAGGTAGCGCTTCACGATCAGCTCGTTCTGCTGCTGATCCCTGCCAGCAATCACCAGGTAATTCTCAGAGCTGATGAACCACAGGAACTTCTCAAACCTGCCAAATTCCAGCAAATCCACAGTGTGAGTAACACCTGGAACTAACAGGACATTGCACAGGTGGTTTTTGATAAAAACTCTAAATATCCATCTTAGCACCTACAATTTATGAGACTGAAAATATTTTTACTTCTATCCATAGGCCTGAGACATAAAACAAGGCATGGGGCAACTACACATCACTGGCAGGGAGATTTGGAGATGGAACAAGAAGCACAGCCCTCCTATTTATTTTTATTTTTATCATTAAAAGCTTTGAGGTTTTGTTTCATCTGTTTGTTTTTCAAAGCAAAGAAGCCGAGAATGGTTTGGAAGGGACCTTAAAGATGATCCAGTCCCCCTGGACCACACCTCCACTGTCCCAGGGTGCTCCAAGCCCCATCCAGCCTGGCCTTGGACACTGCCAGGGACATGGCAGCCACAGCTGCTCTGGGCTGCTGTCCCTGGGAACCATTCTGGGATTCTCTGACTCTTTAAGGAGTCTCCATGCAAAGTGCAGTGCTCAGAAATCCTAAGAGCTCCCTCCTAATCCAGCAGGGTAGCTCCATCCTGACACAGGACATGAGAGAAGGACAATGGAGCTGTACTTGCCAATAGACCTTTCTGGCCTTCTGGATGGTGGTGACAGTCTGGACTTCCCTCAGGGTTTGCTTTGTCTTCTTCTCAGCTGATTTAAAAGCCTGTTTGGACAGAAAGCACCATCACCATGCAGCAGGAATCACAGAATTCCCCACTGAACACTGGGAAAGTTGGTAGGAAATGGCTCTGGACTTGATCCCAGTGCAGGCTCCAGCCAGCCCTGCTCCTAAATCTGCACCCTGGAGCTGCTCCCTGAAATGATCAGCTCTGGGACTGGAAGGATTTCCACTGATTTTGCACTCTGAGTCCTGGTCTGTCAGTGTCTCCACCTGCTCTGAGTATTCCCAGTGCTACTGGTGGAAAAGGAGGCTCCATCAGGGATCTGCAATCCTCCACTGAGCTCCAAATGTCAAGAACAGAACAACTCTGGGTGATTGTTTTTCCCTTTCATGTTTTGTTAGGGCTGCTCAGATCAGGTCAGGATTTCCCACTGAGCAGTGGCAGGGATTTTCCTTTTAAATATCTTCTAAAATCCAAGGGGAAAAAAAAATACCTTTTCTGCAGCTTCCACTGTCTTCTGAGTTTTCTTGGCTGCATGTCTTTTGTGATCATAGTACCTGTGAAACACAAGTGTGTGTCCTGAAGTCCCAGCAGATCCACTCCCTCATCCTTCTCCCACCATCCCAGGCCTCTGCCTTTTGCTCCATGAGCAGAACTGGAAAACTCAACCAATGTGAGCCACAGAGCAGCTGCCCTGCACCAGGGAATTCCCATCCCAGAGCTCAGGACAAGCTGCTATTTCCATTTTCAACAAGATATCCCAAAACCCTTCTTCCTGCAATATTATCACCAACAGCTAGGCACCCAGAGAAATTTCTCCTTCAAAAAACACATATTTACTGAAAAATCTTACTTTTTGGCATTGGCATAGGCAGACAAATTGAGATCAACATCAACCAATAAGGGTTTGTTTTTCTGAGGCTTCTTCAACTGTTTGGTTTTATTCTTTTTCTTTTTTCCCTTTGGTCCTTCTGTTTCTTCCTTCTCTATGTCAGCACCATCCTCCTCCTCTTCCTCTTCAGATAACACATAGGGGTTCCTAAAAACACATGAGATCATAAGGCTGAGATAAGAGAACTGGTTAATTTTTAATCCTTGGTGCAATGTGCTCTTAACTGAATTCTCTCAGAAGTTCAGAAATGGCCCAAGGAGCCTCCAAACCCTTCACACTGTGCAGACGCAGGAAGCTTCATGTGCCAACCCTTTTTTGTCCTGGAGTCAGCCAAATTTGGGGGGAAAAAATAAAACAAAAGCAGAAGATAAAGAGCCCAACCTTTCCAGTGCAAGGAACTGACTGAAAGCAAGTTTATTCTACAAACTGCCATTTCTGAAAGCGAGGTAACCAAAAATTCACGGATTCACTCTGCCACGTCCCAGCAAACAAAACACCAAGACTTCTGGCTACAGAAAAGCAATTTTGGGGTATTTTTGAACCCCTGAGCTCCTGAAGCAGCGCACTCACCTGAGCAGCATGGTGATGTGGTTTGTCTGCAGCTTGAGCTCCTTGATGGCCGTGGCCACGGGGTCCCCCTGGGCCTGGGCCTCCTTGACGATGGCGCCGATCTCGGCCCAGTCGATCTGGTTGGCCAGGGCGCTGCGCACCACGCGGATGGCCCTGTCCACCACCTCCAGGTTCACCTCGATCAGCTCCCCCTTCAGCTGGTCAGCTTCCTTGGGGACAGGAGCAGCTCGCAGCCCGTGCGGCCACACACGTGCTCAGCAGCAGTTGTGGTGACAATGGAAGCAGAGGTGAAGGGATCCAGGGATGGAGTGAAGAGGTGGCACAGGAGGAGATCCAGCTCCAGTGCTGCCAATCCCTGGAAGTGCCCCAGTGCCCCAGGGACAGTGGAAGGTGTCCCTGCTCGTGGAGCTGCATGGGATTGAAGTTCCCTCCCAACCAAACCATCCCATGGTGGTGTGATTGTGCATTTTTTTAATTAAAACCCAAAATCTGTCTTACCTGAGCCTGCTGGAGAGCTTCCAGTCTGTGCTCATGGTCCCTACGGACATTTTCAAGTTTCTTCAATGCTTGTTTTTCCTTTTAAATACAAGATGGCAACAAAAAATTATATAAAATTATATTTATATATAATCTTGCAGTGATTATCTGATGCCATTACCAAATGGCATCAGGTAATCACTGCAAGAAGCAAGAGAGGCCTCTGGAAATGTGGAGCCCCCCCAGCTGCCCAGGCTGGATGAGGACACACCTGCTGCAAGGCCTTCAGATCGATCTTCTGCCCCTCCAGCTTGGAGTAGAACTCATCTGTAGCCTGCAGGAGAGAGTCAGGTTGGAGAATGCCCAGGCTGGCCCGACTCAGAGCAGGCACAGGAGGGTCCCTGCAGAGAAGGGGCTGCAAAGCACCCAGAGAGGTGACAGGGGCTGAGACAGCCTCCAGGAGCTTTCCCATTTCCCTTCCCACGGGAGGAGCCCAGCAGGACACTCAGGGCTGAGTCTCACTGCAAACACAGAAGGAAAACAGTGGCCAAGCAATGGCTCAGCTAAGAAATGATGGAAAAGCTGCTTTGGTTCAGATTAAATGGTTGCAAAGGCAGATCTGCCTGCCCTGAACCCCTGCTGCTCCACTGGGTCACCTAAAAAAGCACAAAGACCCAGAGTGCCTAAGAACTGCTCCAGCTGTGCTTAAAGCACAAGATGAGGGAGGTTTGGGGCTGTTTAGATCATCAGAGGGACTGGGGACAAGGCATGGAGGGACAGGACACAGGGAATGGCTCCCACTGCCAGAGGGCAGGGATGGGTGGGAGATTGGGAACTGGGAATTGCTGGCTGGGCTGGAATTGCCAGAGCAGCTGTGGCTGCCCCTGGATCCCTGGCAGTGCCCAAGGCCAGGTGGGACAGTGGAAGTGTCCCTGCCATGGCAAGGTGGCACTGGGGGAGGTTCTGAGACCCTTCCAGCCCAAACCATCCCGGGGTTCTGTGATCAGTGAGGGACATGACAGAAATTGAGGCAGGAAGCAGGGCAGGAGCGTGGAGTGGGAATTCTGGAGATAAAGTCAAGAACAAGAGGCCAGTTAATGACTCCAGATGTTAATGAGTCGAGCAGCAGAAAGGACAATGCCCAAGGAAACCCCAAATAGGAGCCCTGAGGCTTTCAGAGCAAGAAGAGGAAAAGTGTAAATGTGATGTCTGCACAACTGTGAACTGCAGAGACAACTCAGATTCCAGCTCTCCAGAACACAACATCTGGGACTCCCTGACTGGAAGCCTCCCCCTCCCTCACGGGTTCCACACTGCAGGATGAGCTCAGGGGCCAGCACTGCCCAGCTGCAGCCCAAACCCCTGCTGGGTTGGCTTTTTCTCATCAAACACTCATCCATGAAATGATTCATCCCTTCCAAGGTCTCTGTGTTCATTAACAGCCCCTGCCCTATGTTTTAATTACTCTTTTTAGCAGCAGTCAATTCAAGCACTCAAGTACAGCATCAGCAAAAGCACTGTACCTTATTGAATGAGTCAAATTCCAAGTAGGGACATTTTGAATGTTGAGAAAACAAGAAAGGATGAAATTCCTCATATCTGTAAAATACACATTTGATATTATCACCTGAAAACTAATTTCTGTTATGCAGATTAGTAGAAAGAAAGGGAAGAAATACTTCAAATATTTACGTGTAGATATCTTCTGCTGGTTTATCTGGTTCCAGACTTGGCTTCTTCTCCCTTTTCTGGATAACATAACCCTGAAAGCAAACAAAAATATCATTTTGTCTGTGGAAA